>NW_019385306.1:166164-277237 GCF_000671375.1 Centruroides sculpturatus | reverse complement strand
AAATAGCATTAATATTAACATTAATAAAAAAAAAAATTAATTCGTTTGACATGAATATTTAATTAATTTTGTTATCCATTCTCACATTTTCTCCATTGCAGCAATGTATTTTTTAATTATTGTCTTCATAAATTGTTTTTATAGTCGTTAAATCTCCATTTCCTCCAAGATTAATTATATAATTAATCTACAGTAATATTTTAAACTGATTTTAAGAATAAAAGTAATTATTGCATTATCTGTATGTTTAGCCGTTTTCGTTCTGTCAGCACTGACTTTTTTACATACCTATTATGGATTCGGCCATCAGAAAGAAAGGGAAATTGGAGCTATATCTCTGAGGCCCAGGCTTGTATAGGACCAGATCAGAAAATTATATTTATATCTGAAGTCTAGAATATAAATTTATGTAATTTCAGGAAAATAGAGCGTCACGCCAGAAGGTATAAAGAAGCCTGACAGGCCCTAGTCCCAGGGTTCGTGATCTCTCTCAGTAGCCTGGACCCCCAGGAGAGCAGTTAATGTTGAGAGGCTGGACCCGGTACATAAATTAAACCAGAATATATGATATTTTTGATATTTAATCACATAACGAATGAATTAATACTTAGTGTGAGCTTTATTATTAGCAAATCATCATAGCATCACTTAATATTCCTTTATATAAAATTAATTTACAGTATAATCTTTCAATTAGTTGAGTTGTGAGGCCTGGGCTGGGATGAAAAACATTCTTTTAACCATATATCCAAACAAAAATGAATCTTGATCTTTGCGATTAATTAAAATTAAGAAAACTAAATTATAAAGGGAAAGGAAATAAATAAAATTATTTTAATATTAAAACTACGCGGTTAAAAACGAAAAAAATAGTAAATTAAATCTTTATGAGACAAGACGAACAAAAAAGAAAATGTTAGTTAAGGTACTGTACATACAAGGTTCGTTCAACACCGAAGGAAAGACGGTGTCGAATTGTATTCGTAAACAATTGTCTTCTCGGGAACCGATCTGGTACAATTTCATCTGGTAACGGAGAAAGGGGATTAATAACCAATAATGTAAAGATTTGCGAACTACGAGATATTTAAACCCAGGCCACAAGGACGCTCCGTTTTTTTCCATGGCGTTCCTCGCTGGGGTGTTTCCGCAAGGTTTCATTTTTGTCCTTTACCGATGTATCCTCCGAAAGTTAGACCTTCGTTGAGAGAAATTTCGGAAATTCCGATCTGCATTCACCGGACATCGTTTCCTGTTCGAGAACTGGTCTTAGAATGCAACATCCGGTCAATGATAAGAAACCATCCTCGTTGCTGGACTTTCCTCTTCTTGTTTCCAAGACTACGCTCTGAAATCTACAAGGACTTCAATCCTTCGTGACAATAGTTCTTTTATTGTAAGTTAATTGTCTTATAAACAGGTTGTGTTGTTTGTAAACAAAGTATCGATCTCTGACTCAACCGCTCCAATCGTTACCGCTTCGGCATCCAGACGGCAAAAGAGATGATGACGATATATCTCTTATAATCGTTATTTCTTTTTGAAACTTCTTTCCCCCGGCAGCCTCGCACTTTTGCCATCTCACTCGTCTCCGTAAATATAAAAGGCGCACTTAATTTTGTTTATTATTGGTATGTATAATTTGCAACGAGTCTGCTACTGTAAATGCAAAATGGGAATCGTGTATTATCGTTGTTGTGTGGGACAAGGCGATGCAACGCGAAGGCGATCTGCCAAGGGAAGTCTTTTATGAAAAATTGACCCTATTTAGGTGTTTCAAACGTAAACACCCGGAAAACTCCACGTGGCCAGCCCGATGGTGCTGCACGAACCCGCGACTATCGGGGTTCAATATTTTATCCTCTCGGCCACCGGGACAGTCCATCATTAAAAATTTCTGGGATGGTTTACCCGGACTCGACCTCCGGACCCCAAAGCGGTAGACCGACGCCTTAACTGTCTCGACCATCCAAATTAGGGTTTGGCTAGATTCACAATGGAGGCACCGGGTAGGACGAAGCATGTTGGGAAACCTCAGGTCTTAACGTAGACCAATGCTTCTCAAACTTTTTTGGATTACCGCCCTCTTCCGTTTTGTATACAGTAGGTTCCTCCTGTGTACACAGAACAGGGAGCGTTACTATAGTGTACACAATATAAATTTTATATTGTGCACACTAGTAACTTCTCAAAGTGGGCGATATCGCCCCTGGGGCCAAGCACTGAGGTAGACTTTCCAAAATGTCAGGCTGACAGCTTCCACCAACTTGTTNAAATTAAAGTATTTTTATTTTTACATTTGAATATCTTACTTACATTGTAATTTTGGTGCTACAATAAAATTATGAAGCAATAAACATTATATTTTTCTCAACAAACACTACTTTATTCTGAACTTCACCGAACAGATCTAATTCGCATATATAAACATTATCTAATTCTCAGTGATGTTGTTAGATGTCGGAGCAGTAGGTAATGTCATTCTTAATTATTAACCCTTGAATATGGCGCTAATAATATAGTAATTTGCAATACTAATAAAATAATGGCACGTTTAGAATCTATTACGGGCCCCGGGCAAGTGCCTTGCCTGCCTTATGCCAAATTAGGCTCTGCATCAACTCGCATCCGTGGACGTCGATCCATAGAGGACGTATCCCCCAATATTTTTGTACCGGAAAATTGTTCCCTCCTAACATGTTTTTTCAATACTATACTAAAAAAATTAGAAGTAGAAACGATTACA
This sequence comes from Centruroides sculpturatus, assembly GCF_000671375.1. Lineage (NCBI taxonomy): Eukaryota > Metazoa > Arthropoda > Arachnida > Scorpiones > Buthidae > Centruroides > Centruroides sculpturatus. Next base: position 274,491 of record NW_019385306.1, on the reverse strand, counting down.
CCTTATACAACAGGTACAACTTATTTTTTATACCCACTTAAAATTCGGCAATGAGAACTTTTTCTGACTCATTGTTATTGTTTCCACCCTCAAATATATATGCAAATCGACGTTGATTCATCCATCCATCCATCAATAATGAATCTAGTCGTAGACTTTTAAATCCATATAGATTATTCATCATTTCGTATTGAGCAAAAGTATCTTAGTCACCTTTTTTTTCTTCTTACTAATTTAATAATCCGTCCATTAATTTGTCCGATCGGTTTTCTTCCTACTTCACCTTTATAATTACATTAAGTGGAAAGATCTTTTTAAATAAATTGTCAGAATGTACATAAAGATTTTGAAATTAAATTATTTTAATATTTATGCTTACTTGGTCCTTGTATCGGAGTCGGGACTTAAATAAACATAAATATTCAAAGACAAAATTCAGGACAAGAAGTTATTTTTAAAATGAATTAACTTAAAATTGTTTATTAAAATTCTATTTTACTTATACGCGTGTAAATAACGACAAAATAATTAAGCTTATTTATAGAATAATTAAGAATTCCTATTAGATTTTAACAGAATAAATTAAAAAATATAAATTTAAAAGCATCTATTTTTCATTATTTTTAAAATTCTTAAATCTCTTTTACACATATGTTTATCGTATTATTCAGGTGAAGAAATAATTAGTAGTATTGTTCCAAAATCCACATGACACGTGAATAAAGCACATAAAGAAAGCTATAGGTTTCTACATTTGTAGATTATTTATCCTATAAATTATGTCTAAAATCTGTAGGTTTCTGCAGTTAATCTACATTCTAAACTGTATATTAGAAGAGTTATTGTAAGGTGATTTAAAAAATTATTTTCCATCCTTTACATTATATCTGCAAAATCTTAGAAAAAGATAAAGAAATAATATAATTTAATTTGATCTAGCACATTGTAAATTTTAAAACTTAATTATGCCTGTTTTTAGATTGTTATTAAAATGATTCGAGTAAATGACTTCTATATGTAAACTTTTAAAAAAAGTAGAGTTTGTAACGAATTAAAATGAAATTGCGCTAAGTACAGTATATTAATAATCAAATGATAACTTTTCGGGCTAAAACTTGGCTAATTAATAACATAGATATTATGTAATTTACACTAAAAGTAGGCAGTTAAGCCGCCATCTTATATTAAACTTACATTAATTTTGTCACTATGATTTATATGTTTAATTCTGATTCATTTACATAACTATAGTTTGAACCCTAACATATAAATTTTTATATTGCAACGCATATCTTTTTATAAATTACTGTACAATAATTTAATTATTAATTGAGCTGTTTTTTTAACTTCTTAAATAATAATAAGTTTACTTTAATAATAAGTGTAAAATATTTATTTGAATAAAAAAAATTTGTAGAACTTAGTATTAAACTTTTAGCTTATAACTATAAGTTTAATCCAAAGTTTTATACAGATTTTTCTTGTATATAAAATATATTACTGTATTTCTAATTGTTAAGATACGTTAAGACAGGTTTCCAGTGTCCTCCATTTGGGGGGACAATCCTTCATTGAGCTGTATTGACCTTCCATTCTCCTTTTATCAATAATGTCGTCCTTTCGAGTACAGATTTGTTTGTTTTTGGTTAATTTTACTTTATTATCTCCCAAATATTACAGGCACTCACTGGAGTATAAGAAAGACACTATTATTAATCAGAGTAGGGCAAGCAAATAACATTTAAGGACTCGATTAGGGTGGCGTTTTGGTAATGATTCTAACATTGAGTTTAAACCATATTTATTGTCTATTTAATGTTTTATAATTTACAATTTGTCAAAAAATATCTATAACAAACTACTTTACAAATTATTGTACAGTACAATGCCTGTGCAATGTCCTTTTTTTTGTAAAAGAAAGATAAGACGACCATGGAAAGTGTTTTTCAAATATACTTCCGGTGCCAAGATTTCTAAATATATTGTAAATATTCTTCTAAAAATTAAATATATTAATTGTAATATTTTTAAAATAAATGCTTTAGTAATAATTTTGAAACGAAATTTCCCAGAAAACGTCGAAAAATGGACAATTAACGGCATTAAATATTTATAAACTTTATATTGATTTAGTACTTGTGTATGTATTTATATCAATTGTATAAATAGTATTTTATATAATTGTTTAACTGATCTGCGATTCGTCTTTTAAATATCACTTATCATTAATTAGTATTCATTAGTTATCTTTTTCTGTAATATATCAAGGATATTTCGATCATTGTTGAGTAAGATCCTTCTCTCTCGGGTACATTTTATAAACTTTTAATATTTTAGAAGGAAAGGAGTTTATAAAATGTGTCCTAAAGGTTGCTGGATTCATAATGGATTACTGTGTGTGAATAAATTTTTTAAAAAACCTGAAGTTTCGGCTGAAAATCATGGATAAAAATCGCTTCATCGCATCATCTCGGGATTTTCTGGCCGAAATAATTAATAGATAGCATTTGTGTAAATAATAATAATTCACAAAATAACATATTAAATCGGGCATAATATATAAATACATTTAAAAACCTTTCATTCATTTTTTTATTTTTTCAATTTCAAATGAATTCTTTGTATTCCTTCTCCTATTTCTAACTGCATACTTTTCAAAAGGGAAAAATATATTTTATCGTAAGTCTAATCTGTTATTGTAATTACAATCTTCCGTATTTATTTTTGATATCAAAGAAAGAAACAATTTTATGACAAAAAATATCGATCTACTGACATCGTTAATGATGATAATCTGCAAGATTTAAATTGTTGTAGTAAACGTTAATGTTTTGTTTAAAAAAATATTAATTTTAACTCTTTCTTAATGCTAAGAGGATCTTTCTTTTGTATACTCATTCTGAGTTCGGACAGGACTATCAAAAATTGGCCTGGTGTGGGAAAAAAAAAAAAACTTTATATCTGAGCTAATTTTAAAAATCCACTCGAATTCGAACCCGGATCCATCATAGAAGTATGCTGTTTATCGCCTTGAATGTCTATATTTTGGATATTATGTATCAATAGAAGGCCATAAAAATAAACTTTACCAAAAACTTTTAAGTAGGTTAATGTATAACCACAGAGTAGAAGCTTATATTGCCTAAAATATATTTTTCTCTGATGTTACCAGGAGTTTGATTAAGAATAAACATACAACTCAAAAGTTATTGTGGTCTTTTAAAAAATTCCCTGTCAAATAATATAATTTCCAATTTCCTAATTTTATTTATATGATTTATTAGGTGTCAAGTCTGAAATTTATGATTATTTCACTCTGTAAGATTATTAAAATTTTATATTTAGTTCTAAAATTAATTTATAAGAGAGTAGACTATATATATATTCTCTTTTAAAGTAATATGTTTGCTATTTTATATAATTACTTACTTTTCATCATCATTGTTGTTATAGGCAGAAATTATTTTGTCAATTGGAATTCTTCTCAATCATATCTATTATTTTTAACGAAAATTTCGAGTATAAAATTGTAGAGAATCTACAGTTAAAGTAAACAAATGCATGCAATATAATTATAATTGTATAAGTACAATTCGTTTAAATGATAATAAGGTTTCTATTTTTTTACATATTTGAAGTATAAAATTATTGCCTTACTTATCTTATTACGATTATTTATTAATTAATATTTTGAAGTCTAAATGAAGGATTCAAACTCTGCTTTAGTCCAATTACAGGTACAGATGTGGATTTGAATAGTTTTTCTCCTTCAATATGTCAAAACAAGCTTTAAATTTGGAAAAAAAAATCTTTTGCGTTAATATAATTTTAACAGATGATATTTTAAAGGCTACTAATGAGGTCGTAGATACACAAAATTCAAAAACCCTTTGGTTCCTTTAGATTAAGGCTCTGTGTTTTTGTTTTATCAATAAGAATTTAGTAGGACTTCTAAACTGTTATTGACAAAAGGAAAGAAACTCTTATTTAAATAGGAAATAATGTGAATAGTATGGTGAAAGAAATATAAATCTATACACAACAAACAAGAACGAAAAACTTTCTATAAGCATAAATTCGAATTAATTTATTCGAGAGAAGTTATAATAAATATTGAAGAATTCATGACGCTACTGAGACAATTTTTACTCTGTTTTTTTAGAGAAAAGGTTCCTCTATAGATTGAGATAAATGGTATCTCCATAGAAGAGTCTTTTCTTTCTTTTATCAATAGAAGTTTATAACTTTTTTATTCAAGTTTTAGATAGGAAATAATCTGAACAGTTCATCGGAGACAAAATCATGATACACATGTCCATGTCTAGTAAGTGGCAAATCTTTATCCATTCGAAATTTTTGTTCGAATCAAGATATATAAATTGTGTCATTTATTCGTCCAGAAAGGCTTTTAAAATGCTTTAAAAAGGATTCCGAATACAAAATGGAGGTATTGTCGTTTTAAACGAAAAATTATTCTTCTATTAGCTAAAAAATTTAATTCTTTTTAGGTAATTTCTCGATAAGCTAGCCGAGTTAACTCTTTGAGAAAAAAAAAAGATTTATTAAGGGAGAAAATTCTTCGTACGATCAAAAAATCACCATCAGAATTTGCTAGCAACATCTATTAGAGATATATCCGACGAGGGAAGCGTTCTAGTATAAGCAAGATAAACCCGAGCTATTTTTATTTGAAGGATAGGAACGTCAATGCTAAAGTGGAAATCAATCGACCAGAAATTCACCAAAGCGAAAATTCACTTGTCACTCAGTGTGCCTTCCTTAATAAACAGCAATTCATAAAATATATACAGTGACAAGATTTCAGGAAGGAGGTGGGCAACTTCAAATGTTCCCACGGTTATCGAGGTAATGGCTTGTTTTGTTGGGAATAAGTTTTATAATTCGGATGTTGATTTTTTTCTTTGATTTAATAATACAAATCAATTGGTTGCTGTATATTAAAACGCGTGTATGGAAGAATTCGATTAAACCATTTATCCCGACATTAACGCGCGCGAATCAAACATTTCGCTTCATTTAGCAATTTTATTGTTTGTCTCTCCTCTACGAAGGAATCTGGAATTAACGACGTCGAAAATCGACCGCCATTTTTTCCTTTTCGGTCACCAGAACATTATCGACTTTGCTGTCATCCGGAGGATTCCCTCTCGAATCCGAAACGAATCGATTTGCAGAACCATCGGTTCAGTGGTCGGAGTCAATGGTTTAGATGGAGAACGGTTGACACGATTGATAAAACACTCCGCTGCTGAAAAAAACCATCAGTCTAGCCGGATAGAGAAGTATTTAACGAGCCGAAACGTCCTCCTACAGCGTGCATCGACGCGAATCGTAATTCTACAATGGGTAATTGGCAGTATAAAACAGGAAGACGTCGAGGACAATAACACGAAATTTATTTAAGAAAATCGACAAACATCGACAGAATCTCTGAATGTGTTGGACACGTTTTCGAATCAATTGGTTGTGATTGGAGAGGAACAAATCCGAGATGAGCGAAAGAGGAACTTGGCAATCACAGCCAACCATTCCGTATCTGGTCTAACCTGCGAGGTTATGAAAAAGTAGGATGATCTTCTATAGGAACCGTTTAGTAGAGATCTCTCACGTCGGACGAGGCGTAGGGAGAGAAAGGCGAGTGACACTTCTTATCACCCATGGAAGGTACGCTCTTCCCTTGCGATTCGTTCAACGATGGAATCGAGTTCTTCTTTGGTCGCCCTTTCGGTTTTGTAGGAGGAACCGTGCATCCGCCTTGCATTACCTGCTTGAATAAATGCATAAATCATACACATTTTACCATATAAATTCTTACATTTATAAATTTTCAAATACGGACGGTATTTTTTTTTTCAATAAACTACGCTAAACGATTAAATATCGAGCCAAATTATTTGGCTCGATATTTATTTCAGTCAAATGTTTAATTAAAGCCGATTAAATATTTCTCGAAAAAGATCATATAAAATAGTAATTTTAACCACATCTTATTAATAAAAAAGTAAATTTTTAGAGTAATTTACTATAAAAATCAAAGATAATTCTAATTCTTCCATCAAAATTCCAAGTGTTTTTTTATGGATGAGATCTTGCTTAAAGGAAACACTCGATTGAAAATTGAATTTTCTCAGGAGAATAAGTTCCATTAAGAACTTTACACAAATAATCGACTTCTTTAAAAGCATCATATTACACCCTTTAAACAATCAAAAAATACGCATCTGCACTTTATTTAGAAAAAGATGCCATCCCAAAACATGATTAAGTATAGATTAACAGTCTTTTGACTTTCTTTTAAGAAAAAAAATACATCAAATGAAGATTCTTTAATAATAATAATAAAAAAAAAGATTTAATTTGACATTACTTAATGAATTTCTAAGTATTACAGCCTTTTCGTTCCATTAACTTTATTTTTTATTTTTTCAAAAAATTAAATAAACTTTGAGTAGAAATGTTATCTGTAGGCCTATATATATTCTAAATTGACACTTCTACTATTTTAATATGTTATCTTTTTTATTTCAAATATCAAATTCAAATTATTTGCTTCGAGTATTCGTTTAGAATTAGCATTTTATATATAGTGGGTGGCATAAAAATCAGTTAAGAGGGGAAGGATAGCATCTCTTTCTTCTCTAACATCAAGATGCTATATAATTACATAGAATTAAATGTTTTAGTAAGGAAATTATTATTCAAATAATTCACATTTTAGAAAAAAAAAAATATAAAAAATGTAATTGCTTTTAGAACAATTTATCTGGTAAAATACTTCTATACAACTCTGCATATATTTTATGTTGTAGATTGAAAATGTTCGGTTGAATTTATAATTATGGGAATTATAAATTGTTACTTTTTTATATAAATATATTATTTAAATATTAGGTACAGAAAGAAATAAGTTGCGGTTCGTTTAAGATGTTTTTCAAATGTCTACGGTCGAGTAAGTTCTATCATTTTTCCCATCACATTAGTATAGATTCTCACGAAAGACGAGAAAAATTGATGGTAGAGTTCACTAGGCTGTTGAAAATTACTAAATTAGCTTCTTGTTTGTAACATTTGAACCTAAAAAATTCATTGAACAATATAATTAATACAAATGATTGATTTCGTAGATGTCGAGGAGCAAAGTTTTATCGTATCGATTTAAATTTATTTAGTAGAGTATATAGAAGAGAAGGAAAATAATAAATTTNACGATTTTTTTTTTTTTTTTTTTTTTTTAAGACGAAAATTGATAATTGGCGTAAATTATCAAAGCTTAAAGTAATTTGTTAATTATCGCTAATTAATAACCTTTACTTCACGGGTAAACGCGCGTTAAGATATCACGAAAATCGACACGGATGGAAGAGGGCATACAGTGGCGATCACCTTGGAAGATAAGCGGTTTCGGGATGACAACTCGTATGTCTTTGTCACTAGAAATGTCACAAAAAGAATTTCTCTGGGTCATCTACTCTAACGATAAAAATTTTACCATAATATCTATAGAAAATGATGATTATTTGGATATTTTATTCGCACAGTTCCCCGTCAGTCATTCCCATACCAATTTTGGTATTCAAATTTTATCCAATTTCGTGTGGTGCCAATCAAATTCTCCTCCGAAATTTCACAAGAATCTATTTTATAAATATATAAATTTATTTAAATTTTTTAAAAATAATATTTTTATCACAAATTTCTTATTTATATGCAATGAAATAGTATGAAACTGACTATAATTTGAATGCCAAAAGCCAGCGTCGGAATGGCAGATGGCGAACAAAATTATTATCAATTTTATGTCTTTGTTACTCGATTTTATTCATATTTTTTTAAGCTTTAGGTTTATATTAGATAATTATATATAAAGTAAAATTAAAACTGTTAAATACAAGAAACGAATTAATCCTTCTCATAACTTAAGAAGCGTAGGCCGCCGCCATTTATTGTTTAATGTAGTATTTTTATCAAATAAATGACATATTAAATTTATAATTTTTCGTATTAATATAAAGCTTTCTGGTTTCTCTTTAAACTATGTATATATTTCTTCCGTATTGTGAAACATCTATATATTATTTTATGTATTTCACGTTACAATTTGATTCGGAAGAGATTTTTTATACGAAATTTGCCGTGTACTTTTTCACTTACAGAATCTTACTCAAATATAAATTGATAGATTTTATGAAAAATTCATCATGCAACATGGAAAACGATTTTACAAAATATGCAAATAATTCATGTATTTTACATAAATAATGCAGCTTATTCTAATCGCAGCGTGCACGCTGCGATCAGAATGAACTACAAAAGGATACACGATTATAGTTAAATTTAAAAAATAAATGTTTTTAATATAGTAAAAGACAAGATCCTTGATCAAGATGAAATAAATATAAGATTCGTTTGGAAAATGCATAAACTTTTCCGACTATGTTTTCATTTTCTTAAAAAATACAATATATTCAAAAGTTAAACAAGGTAATATACTGTATAACACGTATATATATAAATTTAACGGCCTATATTACTTTATATATATAAACTTGCGAAGGATTATGTAGACTGTACAGCCTACACAGGTAATTAGAAAATCTATGGCCTACAGCATGAGTTTCGGTTGCATTCAGTTTATATTTCGTTACAGAAATGTTTATCTTATGCCATTTTTTTCTTATCCTAAAAAGTATGTATTGTCTATTTCTAAACACGTAGGCCTATATTTTAGCCTTCATTTTTAATGCGTTAATTTTATATATAAATTTCCTTACATTACAATTAGCCTATATATATATATTCTCTTGAAAATAAAATTATTATAAAATAAACAAATATCTTCAATATTACAAAGCATTTAATTAAGAAATTAAGCTTTCTTGGCTTATTTTTATGTAATTTTTAGAAAGTAAACTTGGGTTGATTTATAAAATCAAATGAAAACTTTTGTTTCCTAATTAAATGTTTAATGGAATCGTAAACGTGTTTATTTTTTTCATTATAATAACAGTAGTAGTAATTTGAATTAGGAAGTAATAAAAATTATGAGTTTTGAAAACGGTAGTGAAAGGATAAATTGTCTATATAAATCTATATTGTGAATTCTGCGTGAAGTACAGTACATTGCTTTCTTATTCTATGTTTACTTGTAAACTTACTAACGAAAAAATTCCCAGTTGTTCCACATAGGCTAATCCATGTGGGACAACTGTATGTTACATTAACGCCAAAAACGTTTAAGAGTATATAAGACTTACTTATAAAATTGTTAGTTCGGAATTTTAGTTACCTTCCACTCAAAATTACAATAATTTACTAATTTTCAACATATTTCCGTATAAACTTACCCAAAATATTCCTTATACGACTCGGAATTAGTCCTTTTTTATAATACAAGAGTAGGCCTACATAAATGACCACATCTTTATTAACTAGTTCGAATAGTACTTGATAGTAATGAATTTTCTAGGATGGGAAAAGAATAGAAAATTATTAATTTAGTGGAAGAAATGTATTTCCTTCAGGTAAACTGACTTTCGACATTGATACAAAGATTATAAGCGTACAAATCGGAGGAGGAGGATGTTCTTCCATCCCCTTCTCTCCCCAGTAGAATAGTAACGATTGCAGAAAAACAGGAATCAATTGTTCAGAAACCGATCTTCGATGTAATGATCTATGAAAATGTTCCCCGACGTCGTTGCCACTCACACTCTCTCCTACTTCCATTCTTTTTCAATTTAGGACTTTCTCGTTTCTAACACCGTAATTACGATAAAATTACAAACGTCTTTCAGAAATTCTTAAATCCTTTTTCGTTTCTACTGTATCGATGACTATATTCGAATATATTATCTTTAAAATTGTATATTCGGCTACGAGAACCATTTTATTTAGCTCTTAACGTCAATTCTCTAACGTTATTCGATATTTAAGATGCCTATTAAGAAACGAGCAATTATCAAAATGTCACATCGTCACAATTCCTGGCTGCAATTTTTAATTTTTAAATTAAATAAATTTAAAACGTAGGCTTTGACTTTAGTAGTTATCTTGCCCCTGTACATCATACTTTCCCTTTAAGAATAGAGTCATGCCGGTCATCCACCTCTGGGAGAAAAATTTTCAATTGAAATAACATAATTTCTGTTACACACCTGAAGTTCGTATATAGTTAATCGGGTCCTTCTGCCCTTAAGGTTTCCATATCTGGTCTTGTCTTTCATCTATTCAACTCCGTTCTCGAAATTAATGAAAGACGGGCGATAGTGGGAATTTATAGGTCTTGTAGTCCATTATGATTTGATTTTTTAAAATTAATTTATGTATTTATCAATTTGTTTAACAGAAATGTTAGATTTGCTGTTTCTGGAGGTTCATAATCGCCGAATAAATTTTATTTTCGTCGTGTTTGGTATTAGGTGTATTGAACTCTCTGTATTTTCTAGTTCTATAAATAATTTAATTATATAAATTTCTGAAATATGTAATAATATTTAAGACGAATTATCGTTAAATATTAGTTTATTTTCAAGATTAAAAAAATAAATGTTTCTTTGAAATGTTCTTAAAAGGAAGAGAAGAATAACTCTTATATTCTAGCTTATATGTAATTCACAAAATATATTTCCCATTTAAAAGTTTTAAGAGATAAATTTTGAAGTTTCAATTTACAAATTTACTAGATTTGCATCTAGCCAGGCCTCTTACTTATTCAATTTATATTCTGAAATTGGTCTTATAAACTAGAATAAAATAATTTTTATCCTTTTTAGTTGAGGAAAAAAGTTATATTTTTTCTATTAAAATGAAAATTCAGTTTATATTTTTAAAACATATTTTGAAACTAAACATAATTCTTGTTACATCATCACTTTAGAGTGTATTGCATCGTACTAGCGCTGAAATTTACGCTGAATTACTACAGCAAGACAAAATTAAACCTGTAGGTCTAATGAAGTCTTAGTAAATGAATTTCTACTCTAGGAAAACACTGTATATTACGCATAAATGCAGGCCTTCTCTCTGGGATGTCAATAAGACTATTTGGCGCGGGTTTCACATTTATAGTAGACTCAATTTTTTTCTATAAATCACTCATTCCGTTGGATTTTTTTTTGTGTATTAAGAAAAAACATCTTTATTTTTGCCAAATTTTATTATTTAAATTACACTCTAAAAAATATAATTAAAGATATTTTAAATTTATTAGAGAGCATCAAAAAGATAAGTGGCTCAGGCCTCTGTTGAAAGGCTTTGAATATGAATGCTTTTCTAATGGAAATCAAATTCGTGTATTCAGTTAGATGTGAAAATTAAAGTAGGAAGATTAGAATTTAGGAAGAAATATGATATGATATAATTTTAGAAATTTTAACCATGACAACACCTTAATTAAACCCTTAATTTCTCTATAAATTCATTATTTTGAACATTTCCTATAAATGGAATGAGATATTTGGTTTGTCTCTTTTAATATTTCGCGATATTAATTAATCCTATATAAAATTCAGTATTAGAAATTCTGTCTTAATGAATCTAAACTGAAAAATTCGGATGTAATGTTACCTCGTCGACCTATTAATTTAAAAACTATCTTCACCAAATTTCAGTTTTCCATCTTTGGTAACATTTTAGTTACTAAAACCTAAAGGCCTTTAAGAATTAATGGAGTTTTAATGAAAAGAATTAATGAAGATATTTTCTATGTATTTAAAACATAATTTTATGACGTTATTCTAAAGGCAGTTGCTTTGCAAATTTGTGTATTGCGAATCTATCAAGATGGCATGAGCGAAACACTGCTTCCGTGTTTATGTAGTTTTAATACTCGAAGAGTTATTATAAATCCAGGAGATGACCTTCTAGTAAATCTAATTTACTTTATGAGTTTCTTTTACTCTTTAATTCCTATATTAAACTTACATAAAGTAAAGCTTTAGTCTTTCCGCGATCGTCTTAAACCATTCGACACGCGCAATCTTACACCTGTTTCGGATGCAAATGATCCCATATATATAGCCTATGAATTATTTTAATTTAACTTAATGTTTCGTTTGTTGTTGAAATTGCGTTGCTACGGAATAAAAGAGACACTTTCGTTTACGGGACGAAATTAAAAGCGGTATGTATATTATTGAAGGATTGCTCGGTACAGTTTGCAAGTTTCAAATAACTTAGGCCTAAGTGTATAAAATGTAAACAAAAGAAAGTAGAGAGAGTTAGAGGCTAGAAAAGTTGCCTTACCTGTATGCCAGGTGGGCGAGCAGTTGAGGCAACAGAGAGGTAGAGCGTTGGCGCAAACACTCTTCTCCAGAGGATTTCTGGAAGCGAAGAGAAATGCTTGTTCGCAAGGCCTGGAATCCCATAGATTAGTAGAGGGTATTTTATCCACTTCGATAGAAGCCGAACTAGCACTAGTGTCCGGTAATATATCTCTGATGAGGAACGACGTGCGACGTCCACTACACAATTTGTCCGGAGTGTGAATTGCATCGGATGAAGCCAACATGATGGGAGTCGCGACTAACAGACCACCGACTAGGCGCAAAGTATCTTACGAAAGAGTCTTTAAGAGCAGAGAAGAAAAAAGCAAACGCCAAATATATGTCGCACATTTACTATCAGCAGTAAATGGGAACTCCGTGGGTCTAATCAGGCATACAGGAGCTGATACCCCCTTATGGATCGTGTTGTTGGAAAAATCAATAGTCATAAGTCGGGACAAGAGGCCTTAATAACGATTAAGATTCCGATTCGGTGTAGAAAGTGAAGTGGCGAGTCGACAGCATTAAGAGCAGTTATCAACAGTTTTTGATGCTAGGGTCCGTTATTGATTAACTATCAATTCTTCATCAATGAGAATGGAGGAGCGAGCGAAGAAAAGAAAAGTGGGGAGGAAAAAAAGACATCGTCATAAACGCGTTCGACTCGGCCCGTCTCATTATGTTACTTGAATGGAATAATGTGCATTTCTGTAGTTCTTTAAAGAAAACTTCTCTTTTAAAACGGTTGGCGATCGTGTCGGAGGTTTTTGTGCTTCGGACGCCTTGTTAATGAACGTCATCATCAGGATACTGAAAAGAGCCGATGTAATGAACCGCCACCTTTCATCAACACCCATCTAGCTTGTTAAATGGCGGTGATACTGATAAGACAGGTTGGGCGATTTTTTTCGCTTATCCTCTTTGTTTGCTCGCTGGTGCAACCGACGAGAAGAAAGAACTCTCCCACTCCGAACCGAAAAAAATCAAAAGAGGCGATAAACTAGATTGAGTCGCGTAATTGAAAGTTTGTTTTTAGTCAAACTTTGTTGGTGGGACCGCAAATTACCTCCTTTCGGGACGTTTAATTGGCTCATCCCTCTTTCACACTTTCTCGAATTTCGTCCGTTACTTCTTGTTAAAGGACGTTCGAGTTTAGGAACAGAACCGAAAACGTTCCTAGCACTTTCCCCAATTGAAAACTAATAAATTTATCTTTTTAATTTCATCTTCAGTTAAGGCGATCTCCTTAACTTTTCAAGATTCTATTTAATCAATCGTGACAAATAAAGAGCTTTATAAATGTTTTATAGCCTCATAAAGAAGTTTCCATTGTTGGGAATTACATAAAATTCTTTAACTTACTAAATAGTAACCAATTAAAAAGCAATTTTAACTTAGGAAACGATCAAAATCTACTTCTTTTCGTCTCCTTCGCTCATTTCTAGAGTCGTCTACTAGCATCTGTTTTCGTGTGTAGTTTCCTAGGACACCAACGACAACAAACATGGTAAGACAAAGGGATGATTTCTCCTAATTACTATCTAAATTGTTTAATTTAAAACATTTATTTATATTTAGACCGCTTTTAAACCGGTGGATTCGACTCAAGATGTAGATCAGGAGAGCCAAGGAGTACTTCCTATAAAAATCCTTCCCGATATAGGAGAATCTCATCCTTGTCCTTACTTCCGTTCTTCCAATTATATTATCAAAGTCGAATCTCTACCCAAGCAGAATATAGTATTTATCTTTATTCAACTAATATAATTTTGTTTTTATTCGATAAATTTTATATAATTATTTTTCAGGCACCGGTTCCTGTACCCGTTCCTGTCAGGTAAATTTTAATCTCTTAATTATATAATATAATTGAAGCTTAATATAAAACTTATAATTAACAGTTATCATTATATTTTAATTCATAGAGCGAGACCCGTGAGTATTTACATATTTGGAGTCAACCATTGCATGCAACGGAAATTTATTCTATAATAGAGTTTTGTATTTTTTCACTTAATATAGAATACTGTTATTTAGATTATTTATTTATTTAATGTAGAATTAATAAAACAACAAATGTTTCTTTAATCTTCTACATTTTCCTGAGCTAAAATCTTTAAAATTGGGTTACAATAGCTTAAAGATCAAGTAGAATATATTAAAACTCTTAATTACCTGGCTTATATTTATGATTTTTTTTTTAATTTATTATTTATTTTATAGCTGTAAAGTGATTATTAAATTAAATTTTAATAATATAAATCTTACAAATTTTTTATATAATTACAGTTTTAATGCTGAAAACATTCATATTATTCAGACTTTGATGAATCATAACCTACTTCTTTCATACTGTGAGAGATGATGAAATTTAATATTACTTCTAAAATTCATTTACTAAACATCTGTCTGCCATATTTAAATAAAATTATAGTTCATGTTACCTTTTTTTTTTAATACTAGAATCTCAATTACTAGAAAACTGATCATTTATGTAGATGATAAAACCTTCATCTGTATTGAAGGTTTTATATATAAAAAAATATTTGATAATTAGATTATGTTGATGATAAAATTGCTAAATCCTTCATCTATATGAAGGTTTTGTATCTATAGGCCTATCTCTATGGTGGATATTACTCATTTTATAATAAATTTTAAAGATTTATTTAAATAATTAAAATTTTCTTCCTTTATACAATTTTTTAAACTTTAATCATGTCTTCATTTAACCATAAAATACAAAGAATAATAGAATAAATACTGTCAAATTTTACAATTTTTGTAAGCGTTTATTTAACTTTACATTAAAACCGAATATTTTATAAATTTATACATAAAAGTTTCCGATTTAAAGCATTATATATGGATCCTGTATAGGAATTTGGAGACGAAGAAGCCGAAGAATTGCTAGATTCGTGGTTAGAAGATCTCAATCATGCTGTTGTATGGGAAACCATTTTAGATCTATCTAAAGACGTCAAACTAAAAGATTATATGGATAAGGTAAATTTTAATTAAATTTAATGTTAAAATTTCTATAAAAATATGCATTTTTTGGTCTATTTTTACATAGGTTTCAGATAACCCGAAACATTACGTGCTTACAGAACAGCGGGTTAAGAATTTTCGTGAAAAATTAAGGAAACAATCATGGAAGAAAGATTGGTCTGTAAAATGTGATAAACCTATGGACAGTAGGTAAATTTTTAAATATATATATATTTTTTTTTATAAAATATTTTATTATAATCTGCACAATTTTCTCTTCTCCATTTCATCTTACAGATTTGAATCTAGAGGTTTTAATATATCAAGCGTATCGATTAAAAGAATGCGAAGAAACCCTAGATAATTATGCATATAAAGAACTGAATAATGAATGCTTTCAAAAATCGGTACACGCACGATCTAATTTTTATTTTGATGATTTATATATTTGCACGAATTATGTTAATATTTAATCAGTCAGAGGTTTTTTTTTTCTATATTTGAATTCTAGGGGATTCAGAGGTTAACAGAGGCTTACGATCAACAGTTAGAAAGAGAATGGAAGAAAATTGATGCGAATGAAACAAAATCGCAACCGCCGCGCCAAGCATTTAAAAATTAATTATTATATTTTTAAAAAATTAAATAAATACAAAAAAAAATGTTTAGTTTTGGTATAAGAAATTATATATATTTTTAAAAAATGTATTCATCTATCGCCCTCTGCTGTCGAAATTATGAATTAGTCTAAACATTAAATTTGTTTGTTTATTTATTATTAATAAATAAAAAAAATAATGATTAATAAATCGCTTGATTTTTCCTTATTAAATTATGCTAAACAATAAAAATTTACCGATTAAGGTATAATTATTTAAATTTTAATTTAAATTTCGAATTTTATCTGTTTTATTATATTTTATTTTTAAAATAAACCAATGATTTAATTTATTTCATATTTGAATTATTGCAATAGATTAATCTAGGCAAAGTTCTAATTTCGTTCAAGAGATGGCGCTATGTAAATAATAATAATAATAATAATAATAATAAAAAAACTAGAATTATATTTAAAAATTGAAATTTTATAATGTAATTTTTATTCTTTAAAAATCTTACCTTAATTTTTAAAAAGATTCAGTTTATTGTTATATTTTATTCTAAAATTTATTTAAAATTTATGGAAAAAAAAAAGTGAAGTTATATGCCTCGGGCGAATACCTTGAATCGGCGACATTCCTACTATCGCGAACCAATAAGATACGATATGAATAATTTTAATTTTATAATATCGTTTAAGTTATTTTATAATATATTTTATCGTTTATAAATAATTTTTATCAAGTTATAATGTAATAAAAAATTTTCTAAAAGAAATAGTTTTATACGAGGGGGTCAAAGGTGAAGCGTTGCTGTTGCCATTAGCAACGAAGAAGCGTTCGATCGTCGTCTGATTTTCTGCATTTTTGATCGGAAAAAAAAGGATTAAAATCAAGAAATGTTTGGATTGATTCGGCGTGGATGAGATGATTTGGAGGAGGACATGTCTCTTTCTAACGTCTTTCGTTTCCTTTTTAAGTTTCACTGCGGGTGAGTGTCAAAAAAGCAAACAAAAAATATAAATCTCAGTTGCTTTTCATCTCTCCCTCCCTCTCTCTCACTCTCAATTCAATCTCCATCATCATTTACTTTTTCTCTTTCTTTCATTCCTTAATTTACTCCTATTATTTATATATTATAATCTAGTTTTATTTAAAATTCGTATTGTTTTCATTAATGGTTAACTCTCCATGTTGAGTTGAATGACCAAATCTTCGATTGGTGTAAGTACATGTATGAATGTGAAAGGTGTGAAATTATTATTATTTTTATACATGATAAACACATTCTATAACATTCTAGCATCATTTCTACATCCATAAAATGTGTTTTTATATACTACATAATTAACATTTAAAGAGCCAATGGAATGTAATTTATTACAGATGGAGATTTAAACTTGATTAAATACCCCTATTTTGTTTATATCATATAATTATTTAATAAATTAACATAGATTATTTGTGCGGAGAGGCTTTCGTGTGATTTGTTTACCGACGTTTTAAACGGCGAAATTTAAATGTATCTGTTACAGTTATTCATTAAAATTTTTATTTAATTGTAAATAATATATACTTTTATAATTGAGATTGTAATGTGGAAGGTGTAAATGGTCGAAGATAAGCTATGATTATAAATCCTTAAAAACAATCTAACAATTGTATTAATTGTTTCGGATTGTTTGTGTGATTTGTTTACAGTTTTGTGATGAAATTTGTATTTTTAACATTTATTTATTGAAATTTCTATTTAATTGTAAGAAATATCTATATGTGAAAAATGTAGTATAGTGTTACAATTATATCATAGCTTATATTTGATTGTTGTTTATATGAAAGGTAATAATATGGTTTGGGAATAAATATATTCTTAATTTAATTAAAATATCTAAATTGAATATTATTTTAGTAATTTAGTATCGCCATATAATTATAATACTGGCCTAAAAATTTTATTAATGATGACTAGTAAAATAACAACCATAAATGTCATCAAATATTGATGTCTAGTATGTAGAGAAATATTTATCATTAAAAATTCATTAATATCCAGGTTAACATTAAGCATTGTGTAATTAGTGACAAAACACTCCCTTTAAATTCTGATTTCTGTATTTTAAATGTATTTATCTTTATCATAAACTTGTCCATTCATTTGAAATTACTAAAATATTTATAGAAGATAAAAATAGTTATACTAGCCAAATAAAAATGATTTTCACTAGTAAAAGTAATTACCGAAAATATTCTGATGATATATGTATGAAACATCAAGTTAAATATAACAAACACACTGCTAGATTTTAGAGATGCAACAGACTCTTGAGTAACTACCTAACAGGTATGTTTGTTTTTATTCTTTTAATTTAAAACAAAACTACAGAATATTGTGAATTTAGGAATATTTTATTAGCTGTTTATTTATTATTTTATCAAAACATGTTTTTTAATCTATGGTTTGAAACTATTTTTTTATTTCTTCAAGAAGCCATTCTCAATCAGCAGATGTTTCATTTGGGATATGCATTTCAGGCTCCCCTTCATTCTCTTATTTTATTGATGTCATTTATACTCTTTTATTAAAAGCATATACATTAATTTAGCACATTTAAAATCTTTTTTAAAAAGTTCATGCATATCCTGATTTAAACAAATGTCTTGTATTTGATGACATTTATGGTTGTTATTTTATTAGTCATCATTAATAAAATTTTTGGGTCAGTATCATAATTATATGATGATACTAAATTATTANTATAATTTTTCGTATTAATATAAAGCTTTCTGGTTTCTCTTTAAACTATGTATATATTTCTTCCGTATTGTGAAACATCTATATATTATTTTATGTATTTCACGTTACAATTTGATTCGGAAGAGATTTTTTATACGAAATTTGCCGTGTACTTTTTCACTTACAGAATCTTACTCAAATATAAATTGATAGATTTTATGAAAAATTCATCATGCAACATGGAAAACGATTTTACAAAATATGCAAATAATTCATGTATTTTACATAAATAATGCAGCTTATTCTAATCGCAGCGTGCACGCTGCGATCAGAATGAACTACAAAAGGATACACGATTATAGTTAAATTTAAAAAATAAATGTTTTTAATATAGTAAAAGACAAGATCCTTGATCAAGATGAAATAAATATAAGATTCGTTTGGAAAATGCATAAACTTTTCCGACTATGTTTTCATTTTCTTAAAAAATACAATATATTCAAAAGTTAAACAAGGTAATATACTGTATAACACGTATATATATAAATTTAACGGCCTATATTACTTTATATATATAAACTTGCGAAGGATTATGTAGACTGTACAGCCTACACAGGTAATTAGAAAATCTATGGCCTACAGCATGAGTTTCGGTTGCATTCAGTTTATATTTCGTTACAGAAATGTTTATCTTATGCCATTTTTTTCTTATCCTAAAAAGTATGTATTGTCTATTTCTAAACACGTAGGCCTATATTTTAGCCTTCATTTTTAATGCGTTAATTTTATATATAAATTTCCTTACATTACAATTAGCCTATATATATATATTCTCTTGAAAATAAAATTATTATAAAATAAACAAATATCTTCAATATTACAAAGCATTTAATTAAGAAATTAAGCTTTCTTGGCTTATTTTTATGTAATTTTTAGAAAGTAAACTTGGGTTGATTTATAAAATCAAATGAAAACTTTTGTTTCCTAATTAAATGTTTAATGGAATCGTAAACGTGTTTATTTTTTTCATTATAATAACAGTAGTAGTAATTTGAATTAGGAAGTAATAAAAATTATGAGTTTTGAAAACGGTAGTGAAAGGATAAATTGTCTATATAAATCTATATTGTGAATTCTGCGTGAAGTACAGTACATTGCTTTCTTATTCTATGTTTACTTGTAAACTTACTAACGAAAAAATTCCCAGTTGTTCCACATAGGCTAATCCATGTGGGACAACTGTATGTTACATTAACGCCAAAAACGTTTAAGAGTATATAAGACTTACTTATAAAATTGTTAGTTCGGAATTTTAGTTACCTTCCACTCAAAATTACAATAATTTACTAATTTTCAACATATTTCCGTATAAACTTACCCAAAATATTCCTTATACGACTCGGAATTAGTCCTTTTTTATAATACAAGAGTAGGCCTACATAAATGACCACATCTTTATTAACTAGTTCGAATAGTACTTGATAGTAATGAATTTTCTAGGATGGGAAAAGAATAGAAAATTATTAATTTAGTGGAAGAAATGTATTTCCTTCAGGTAAACTGACTTTCGACATTGATACAAAGATTATAAGCGTACAAATCGGAGGAGGAGGATGTTCTTCCATCCCCTTCTCTCCCCAGTAGAATAGTAACGATTGCAGAAAAACAGGAATCAATTGTTCAGAAACCGATCTTCGATGTAATGATCTATGAAAATGTTCCCCGACGTCGTTGCCACTCACACTCTCTCCTACTTCCATTCTTTTTCAATTTAGGACTTTCTCGTTTCTAACACCGTAATTACGATAAAATTACAAACGTCTTTCAGAAATTCTTAAATCCTTTTTCGTTTCTACTGTATCGATGACTATATTCGAATATATTATCTTTAAAATTGTATATTCGGCTACGAGAACCATTTTATTTAGCTCTTAACGTCAATTCTCTAACGTTATTCGATATTTAAGATGCCTATTAAGAAACGAGCAATTATCAAAATGTCACATCGTCACAATTCCTGGCTGCAATTTTTAATTTTTAAATTAAATAAATTTAAAACGTAGGCTTTGACTTTAGTAGTTATCTTGCCCCTGTACATCATACTTTCCCTTTAAGAATAGAGTCATGCCGGTCATCCACCTCTGGGAGAAAAATTTTCAATTGAAATAACATAATTTCTGTTACACACCTGAAGTTCGTATATAGTTAATCGGGTCCTTCTGCCCTTAAGGTTTCCATATCTGGTCTTGTCTTTCATCTATTCAACTCCGTTCTCGAAATTAATGAAAGACGGGCGATAGTGGGAATTTATAGGTCTTGTAGTCCATTATGATTTGATTTTTTAAAATTAATTTATGTATTTATCAATTTGTTTAACAGAAATGTTAGATTTGCTGTTTCTGGAGGTTCATAATCGCCGAATAAATTTTATTTTCGTCGTGTTTGGTATTAGGTGTATTGAACTCTCTGTATTTTCTAGTTCTATAAATAATTTAATTATATAAATTTCTGAAATATGTAATAATATTTAAGACGAATTATCGTTAAATATAAGTTTATTTTCAAGATTAAAAAAAATAAATGTTTCTTTGAAATGTTCTTAAAAGGAAGAGAAGAATAACTCTTATATTCTAGCTTATATGTAATTCACAAAATATATTTCCCATTTAAAAGTTTTAAGAGATAAATTTTGAAGTTTCAATTTACAAATTTACTAGATTTGCATCTAGCCAGGCCTCTTACTTATTCAATTTATATTCTGAAATTGGTCTTATAAACTAGAATAAAATAATTTTTATCCTTTTTAGTTGAGGAAAAAAGTTATATTTTTTCTATTAAAATGAAAATTCAGTTTATATTTTTAAAACATATTTTGAAACTAAACATAATTCTTGTTACATCATCACTTTAGAGTGTATTGCATCGTACTAGCGCTGAAATTTACGCTGAATTACTACAGCAAGACAAAATTAAACCTGTAGGTCTAATGAAGTCTTAGTAAATGAATTTCTACTCTAGGAAAACACTGTATATTACGCATAAATGCAGGCCTTCTCTCTGGGATGTCAATAAGACTATTTGGCGCGGGTTTCACATTTATAGTAGACTCAAAAAAATTTTTTTCTATAAATCACTCATTCCGTTGGATTTTTTTTTTTTGTGTATTAAGAAAAAACATCTTTATTTTTGCCAAATTTTATTATTTAAATTACACTCTAAAAAATATAATTAAAGATATTTTAAATTTATTAGAGAGCATCAAAAAGATAAGTGGCTCAGGCCTCTGTTGAAAGGCTTTGAATATGAATGCTTTTCTAATGGAAATCAAATTCGTGTATTCAGTTAGATGTGAAAATTAAAGTAGGAAGATTAGAATTTAGGAAGAAATATGATATGATATAATTTTAGAAATTTTAACCATGACAACACCTTAATTAAACCCTTAATTTCTCTATAAATTCATTATTTTGAACATTTCCTATAAATGGAATGAGATATTTGGTTTGTCTCTTTTAATATTTCGCGATATTAATTAATCCTATATAAAATTCAGTATTAGAAATTCTGTCTTAATGAATCTAAACTGAAAAATTCGGATGTAATGTTACCTCGTCGACCTATTAATTTAAAAACTATCTTCACCAAATTTCAGTTTTCCATCTTTGGTAACATTTTAGTTACTAAAACCTAAAGGCCTTTAAGAATTAATGGAGTTTTAATGAAAAGAATTAATGAAGATATTTTCTATGTATTTAAAACATAATTTTATGACGTTATTCTAAAGGCAGTTGCTTTGCAAATTTGTGTATTGCGAATCTATCAAGATGGCATGAGCGAAACACTGCTTCCGTGTTTATGTAGTTTTAATACTCGAAGAGTTATTATAAATCCAGGAGATGACCTTCTAGTAAATCTAATTTACTTTATGAGTTTCTTTTACTCTTTAATTCCTATATTAAACTTACATAAAGTAAAGCTTTAGTCTTTCCGCGATCGTCTTAAACCATTCGACACGCGCAATCTTACACCTGTTTCGGATGCAAATGATCCCATATATATAGCCTATGAATTATTTTAATTTAACTTAATGTTTCGTTTGTTGTTGAAATTGCGTTGCTACGGAATAAAAGAGACACTTTCGTTTACGGGACGAAATTAAAAGCGGTATGTATATTATTGAAGGATTGCTCGGTACAGTTTGCAAGTTTCAAATAACTTAGGCCTAAGTGTATAAAATGTAAACAAAAGAAAGTAGAGAGAGTTAGAGGCTAGAAAAGTTGCCTTACCTGTATGCCAGGTGGGCGAGCAGTTGAGGCAACAGAGAGGTAGAGCGTTGGCGCAAACACTCTTCTCCAGAGGATTTCTGGAAGCGAAGAGAAATGCTTGTTCGCAAGGCCTGGAATCCCATAGATTAGTAGAGGGTATTTTATCCACTTCGATAGAAGCCGAACTAGCACTAGTGTCCGGTAATATATCTCTGATGAGGAACGACGTGCGACGTCCACTACACAATTTGTCCGGAGTGTGAATTGCATCGGATGAAGCCAACATGATGGGAGTCGCGACTAACAGACCACCGACTAGGCGCAAAGTATCTTACGAAAGAGTCTTTAAGAGCAGAGAAGAAAAAAGCAAACGCCAAATATATGTCGCACATTTACTATCAGCAGTAAATGGGAACTCCGTGGGTCTAATCAGGCATACAGGAGCTGATACCCCCTTATGGATCGTGTTGTTGGAAAAATCAATAGTCATAAGTCGGGACAAGAGGCCTTAATAACGATTAAGATTCCGATTCGGTGTAGAAAGTGAAGTGGCGAGTCGACAGCATTAAGAGCAGTTATCAACAGTTTTTGATGCTAGGGTCCGTTATTGATTAACTATCAATTCTTCATCAATGAGAATGGAGGAGCGAGCGAAGAAAAGAAAAGTGGGGAGGAAAAAAAGACATCGTCATAAACGCGTTCGACTCGGCCCGTCTCATTATGTTACTTGAATGGAATAATGTGCATTTCTGTAGTTCTTTAAAGAAAACTTCTCTTTTAAAACGGTTGGCGATCGTGTCGGAGGTTTTTGTGCTTCGGACGCCTTGTTAATGAACGTCATCATCAGGATACTGAAAAGAGCCGATGTAATGAACCGCCACCTTTCATCAACACCCATCTAGCTTGTTAAATGGCGGTGATACTGATAAGACAGGTTGGGCGATTTTTTTCGCTTATCCTCTTTGTTTGCTCGCTGGTGCAACCGACGAGAAGAAAGAACTCTCCCACTCCGAACCGAAAAAAATCAAAAGAGGCGATAAACTAGATTGAGTCGCGTAATTGAAAGTTTGTTTTTAGTCAAACTTTGTTGGTGGGACCGCAAATTACCTCCTTTCGGGACGTTTAATTGGCTCATCCCTCTTTCACACTTTCTCGAATTTCGTCCGTTACTTCTTGTTAAAGGACGTTCGAGTTTAGGAACACAACCGAAAACGTTCCTAGCACTTTCCCCAATTGAAAACTAATAAATTTATCTTTTTAATTTCATCTTCAGTTAAGGCGATCTCCTTAACTTTTCAAGATTCTATTTAATCAATCGTGACAAATAAAGAGCTTTATAAATGTTTTATAGCCTCATAAAGAAGTTTCCATTGTTGGGAATTACATAAAATTCTTTAACTTACTAAATAGTAACCAATTAAAAAGCAATTTTAACTTAGGAAACGATCAAAATCTACTTCTTTTCGTCTCCTTCGCTCATTTCTAGAGTCGTCTACTAGCATCTGTTTTCGTGTGTAGTTTCCTAGGACACCAACGACAACAAACATGGTAAGACAAAGGGATGATTTCTCCTAATTACTATCTAAATTGTTTAATTTAAAACATTTATTTATATTTAGACCGCTTTTAAACCGGTGGATTCGACTCAAGATGTAGATCAGGAGAGCCAAGGAGTACTTCCTATAAAAATCCTTCCCGATATAGGAGAATCTCATCCTTGTCCTTACTTCCGTTCTTCCAATTATATTATCAAAGTCGAATCTCTACCCAAGCAGAATATAGTATTTATCTTTATTCAACTAATATAATTTTGTTTTTATTCGATAAATTTTATATAATTATTTTTCAGGCACCGGTTCCTGTGCCCGTTCCTGTCAGGTAAATTTTAATCTCTTAATTATATAATATAATTGAAGCTTAATATAAAACTTATAATTAACAGTTATCATTATATTTTAATTCATAGAGCGAGACCCGTGAGTATTTACATATTTGGAGTCAACCATTGCATGCAACGGAAATTTATTCTATAATAGAGTTTTGTATTTTTTCACTTAATATAGAATACTGTTATTTAGATTATTTATTTATTTAATGTAGAATTAATAAAACAACAAATGTTTCTTTAATCTTCTACATTTTCCTGAGCTAAAATCTTTAAAATTGGGTTACAATAGCTTAAAGATCAAGTAGAATATATTAAAACTCTTAATTACCTGGCTTATATTTATGATTTTTTTTTTAATTTATTATTTATTTTATAGCTGTAAAGTGATTATTAAATTAAATTTTAATAATATAAATCTTACAAATTTTTTATATAATTACAGTTTTAATGCTGAAAACATTCATATTATTCAGACTTTGATGAATCATAACCTACTTCTTTCATACTGTGAGAGATGATGAAATTTAATATTACTTCTAAAATTCATTTACTAAACATCTGTCTGCCATATTTAAATAAAATTATAGTTCATGTTACCTTTTTTTTTTAATACTAGAATCTCAATTACTAGAAAACTGATCATTTATGTAGATGATAAAACCTTCATCTGTATTGAAGGTTTTATATATAAAAAAATATTTGATAATTAGATTATGTTGATGATAAAATTGCTAAATCCTTCATCTATATGAAGGTTTTGTATCTATAGGCCTATCTCTATGGTGGATATTACTCATTTTATAATAAATTTTAAAGATTTATTTAAATAATTAAAATTTTCTTCCTTTATACAATTTTTTAAACTTTAATCATGTCTTCATTTAACCATAAAATACAAAGAATAATAGAATAAATACTGTCAAATTTTACAATTTTTGTAAGCGTTTATTTAACTTTACATTAAAACCGAATATTTTATAAATTTATACATAAAAGTTTCCGATTTAAAGCATTATATATGGATCCTGTATAGGAATTTGGAGACGAAGAAGCCGAAGAATTGCTAGATTCGTGGTTAGAAGATCTCAATCATGCTGTTGTATGGGAAACCATTTTAGATCTATCTAAAGACGTCAAACTAAAAGATTATATGGATAAGGTAAATTTTAATTAAATTTAATGTTAAAATTTCTATAAAAATATGCATTTTTTGGTCTATTTTTACATAGGTTTCAGATAACCCGAAACATTACGTGCTTACAGAACAGCGGGTTAAGAATTTTCGTGAAAAATTAAGGAAACAATCATGGAAGAAAGATTGGTCTGTAAAATGTGATAAACCTATGGACAGTAGGTAAATTTTTAAATATATATATATTTTTTTTTATAAAATATTTTATTATAATCTGCACAATTTTCTCTTCTCCATTTCATCTTACAGATTTGAATCTAGAGGTTTTAATATATCAAGCGTATCGATTAAAAGAATGCGAAGAAACCCTAGATAATTATGCATATAAAGAACTGAATAATGAATGCTTTCAAAAATCGGTACACGCACGATCTAATTTTTATTTTGATGATTTATATATTTGCACGAATTATGTTAATATTTAATCAGTCAGAGGTTTTTTTTTTCTATATTTGAATTCTAGGGGATTCAGAGGTTAACAGAGGCTTACGATCAACAGTTAGAAAGAGAATGGAAGAAAATTGATGCGAATGAAACAAAATCGCAACCGCCGCGCCAAGCATTTAAAAATTAATTATTATATTTTTAAAAAATTNTATAACATTCTAGCATCATTTCTACATCCATAAAATGTGTTTTTATATACTACATAATTAACATTTAAAGAGCCAATGGAATGTAATTTATTACAGATGGAGATTTAAACTTGATTAAATACCCCTATTTTGTTTATATCATATAATTATTTAATAAATTAACATAGATTATTTGTGCGGAGAGGCTTTCGTGTGATTTGTTTACCGACGTTTTAAACGGCGAAATTTAAATGTATCTGTTACAGTTATTCATTAAAATTTTTATTTAATTGTAAATAATATATACTTTTATAATTGAGATTGTAATGTGGAAGGTGTAAATGGTCGAAGATAAGCTATGATTATAAATCCTTAAAAACAATCTAACAATTGTATTAATTGTTTCGGATTGTTTGTGTGATTTGTTTACAGTTTTGTGATGAAATTTGTATTTTTAACATTTATTTATTGAAATTTCTATTTAATTGTAAGAAATATCTATATGTGAAAAATGTAGTATAGTGTTACAATTATATCATAGCTTATATTTGATTGTTGTTTATATGAAAGGTAATAATATGGTTTGGGAATAAATATATTCTTAATTTAATTAAAATATCTAAATTGAATATTATTTTAGTAATTTAGTATCGCCATATAATTATAATACTGGCCTAAAAATTTTATTAATGATGACTAGTAAAATAACAACCATAAATGTCATCAAATATTGATGTCTAGTATGTAGAGAAATATTTATCATTAAAAATTCATTAATATCCAGGTTAACATTAAGCATTGTGTAATTAGTGACAAAACACTCCCTTTAAATTCTGATTTCTGTATTTTAAATGTATTTATCTTTATCATAAACTTGTCCATTCATTTGAAATTACTAAAATATTTATAGAAGATAAAAATAGTTATACTAGCCAAATAAAAATGATTTTCACTAGTAAAAGTAATTACCAAAAATATTCTGATGATATATGTATGAAACATCAAGTTAAATATAACAAACACACTGCTAGATTTTAGAGATGCAACAGACTCTTGAGTAACTACCTAACAGGTATGTTTGTTTTTATTCTTTTAATTTAAAACAAAACTACAGAATATTGTGAATTTAGGAATATTTTATTAGCTGTTTATTTATTATTTTATCAAAACATGTTTTTTAATCTATGGTTTGAAACTATTTTTTTATTTCTTCAAGAAGCCATTCTCAATCAGCAGATGTTTCATTTGGGATATGCATTTCAGGCTCCCCTTCATTCTCTTATTTTATTGATGTCATTTATACTCTTTTATTAAAAGCATATACATTAATTTAGCACATTTAAAATCTTTTTTAAAAAGTTCATGCATATCCTGATTTAAACAAATGTCTTGTATTTGATGACATTTATGGTTGTTATTTTATTAGTCATCATTAATAAAATTTTTGGGTCAGTATCATAATTATATGATGATACTAAATTATTAAAATATTAGGTAATATTTTAAATAATACTTAATTTAGATATTATAATTAAATTAAGAATATATTTATTTTCAAATCAAATTATTACCTCTATAGGCTAATATAGTGTTATCAAACTGTGTGATGGAATTGATTATATC
This sequence comes from Centruroides sculpturatus, assembly GCF_000671375.1. Classification (NCBI taxonomy): domain Eukaryota; kingdom Metazoa; phylum Arthropoda; class Arachnida; order Scorpiones; family Buthidae; genus Centruroides; species Centruroides sculpturatus. The sequence goes on along the minus strand of NW_019385306.1, from coordinate 246,340 downwards.
TGAAAGTTTTTTAATTCAAACTATTAGCTTTTTATGTAGAAATAATATAAAAATATTAACTGCATTAATTTATAACTAAAATTTATAACGTTCTTCAAGAGGATGAGTTCATCTAAAAATTCATTTAAAAAAATATTTTTATTATATTTTATTTAAATACTGTATTTAGAGACTGATATTTTTTATTTCAATATTTTAGGAAGTAATTATAATTCAGTTTTGAATAAAATGCTATACTAAAATGCTAATTAAATAATTTTTATGTCCTTTATTCAGATTTAAATATTTAATATTTATGATAAATATAAACTAAATGTTTAAATCTACTGCTTAATTATATTTATGACTTCATAAACTACAATTATTGTTTATTTATTCAATCGATTTGACTTTTAGGCTTATATATAAAAAATTAGAATTTTAAACAGAAAATAACAGAATGAAAGAATATAAATATAACCTGAAGTATAGCCAAATAAATAAATTTAAAATTTAATATTTTTGAGAAATGTTTTATTTATACATTGGTTTTGATTAAATATAGCATAAAAGGTTTTATATTTTCTTGTCAAATGAACTTGTCAAGTATTTCATGCATAACTGATTGAATCAAAATAATGTTTTTTTTGCATTTAATATTGCTAAATTGTTAAATTATATAAATTTTAAGCTATAAATTATAAAATATAATTTTTAAAGTGCTTAAAATTTTTATTTTCAGTTATTTTAAGAAATTCTATATTTTTATCTATTTTTATATTAAACTAAATGTGATGGAAATAATTTCACTCTAATGAAATATGAAAAATGTTTTTACTTTAGTATTCATAAAATTTTGAAAATAATATATTTAATAAATAATTATTTTTTATAGAACAAATATCAAACTGATATGTTGAATTAATGTAAACTCACATTATATTCATAATAGTGAATGTAATTTTTTGTGTTACTTTATATTATGTTTCATTTTCCAAAAGCACTTTAATAATTTGTCTTTAGTTTTTTATATGTCCATTGTATATAATGAGTGATTGTTTTCTAGAGCTAAATATATAAAACTTAATGAATGTTGTTATAACAAATACTTTATTATTCCAAACTGTTTGTAGGCATTGCCAATTTATTATATATTTTAATATAAAAATACTTAGCTTTTTCAAACAGAAATTTTAATAAAAATATAACTTCATTAAAAAAAATTTATTAAGAAAGCCATCAATACCAAATGGTATTTATTTAGTAGTATCAATTACTATCCTCATTCAGAAGGTCAGTTTTTTCAGTATCGTCATTTACTTTTTCTTTTTTGTTCTTTGTGATAGTTTTTTAAATTTTAGACCTTGTTTCTATTGTTTTATTTACAATAATAGTTCAAACTTTTTTTTATTAAACTAATTGTAATTAGCAAAAACACATTGTTATTAGTTATTTAATTTATATTACAGCCAATAACATGATATATTTTTGCCAATTTTAACTAATTTAATGAAAAAGGTAATTATTCAAACAAATTGCCAGATTCTTATCAGGCTAAATTATGGCTATTAAACTACTAAGAAAATAAGTAATTTGGCTAGAGGTAAGCAGTCAAGCCAGCATTTCATTTGAATAATTAAATTGGTTATTGGATTGCTTGTATATGTTAGAAAAAGTTAGTCAGTAATCCAGTATAATTTTGATGAAATATTAAAGTTTGCTTTAATTAATATCTGAATTATTAGTGAGGTTTTATTATTCATAATATAACTTATTAAAGTTCTAATTTTCTTTTAAATTTGTTTTAATTCTTTTTATATAATCATTTTTCTCAGATTGTTGTAGAAAAAGTATAGAAATCCAACAGAAATGTAAACTTTTTCTTATTATTATTTAAAAAATCAATCTGAAAATTAATTTCCATTTATTATTTAACACTTTACATTAAAGTGTAATATAATGCACAATAGTAATATTTTAGTCTAATAAAATTTTTGTTATAATAAATGAAATTTATTGCATAATTTCATTTTTAGTAATAATAGTGAAATGTCACTGTAAAGTATTATAGCAAATTTGAGAATTAGATATATCTTATGAGTTTGGTTATTTTTGTTTTGTATATTGCTTTTTATATAGAATCTCATTTTTCTTTTCAGCCTTATGTTATTGATGTATCTTTGATTCCTGAGTTCAGTATTAAGTTACATAATTTTATTCTTCTCAAGAATTTGTGAAAATTTTTATATATTTTTAATTAAAATTTAGCCTTTTAACTATTTTTTGTTTCTTCATTTTCATTTCTTTCTTTTCACTCTATGAGCACTAGGGCTCTATTTAATCATACCCTTTGTGGGTTCGGCCATCTCCACAATGGATGTGGCCAGGTGTTGTGGAATGGGGCCCAACATATCAGGGATAGATCATCTTCCAAAAAATCTTGGGATTATTTGCCTGGATTTGATCCCAAGTCCCTCTAGCTGTCTACATTTGTACCAAGTTTGAGATTATAATCATTTCTCTGTTATTGCTAATAAATTTTTTCAGGTGTATATTTTGAGACTTCTAACTTGATTTCTAAGCTAGATAATTCTGTAAATAAATAATATTCAATATTATTGATGATATAATAAAAAAAGAAATTAAGATATTTTTGCTAATTACTTTTTAAAATTTTATTGTTTAAGAGAATAAAATATTTTTCATTCTGTTTATAACTATATATATATATAAAGTTACCAATAATTTAATTTTTTCAAATTTTTATTTACTCTCCTGTAAACAATCACGTTAAATATGCATATTTATAAAAAGTTTTTTTTTCAAATTCAAAAGTAGTTTGATTTCAGTTTATAGTCAAATTTCCCAGAAGTAAATGTCAGAAATCTATAAGATTATATTTTTTTAACATTTATAGAATCTGACATATTTGTTTTACTGTACTATTTTTGACACAAGTTAGAAATACATTAATCATTTTCTTTCAGTTGACAACTGTAGTAATGTTAAACAGGTTATTTATTGATAAATAGGTGTATTAGACTTTAAAAGATGTTAATTGCACACTGATGAAATATTATGAAACAAATGCAACAATAAAACATTAAAAACATGCATTATTATATTTTTCCAAATATAATATTTTGAAAACAACAAAATATTATAATAAAATTAAAAATTTTATTTTAAAAAATAAAATAATTAAAAATGATAGAATAAATAGTTATTAAAAAACATGTAGTTGATCTCTAAGGGCTGTATGATTCTAATATTTGATTTTTTTTTTTCATATTTAGTAGAATAAAACTCAATTAATTACACACATACTGTATATCATTTTAATACTTACACTTGAGAAATTCAATTAATCAAATAATTTGCTACTCTGGGGGTTTAATTCCTCATTTGTAAAGAATTAAAACTAATTAAATAAAAAAGTTCTATAATAAATTTTGTAAAAATTAATGCAAAAATTAATTTAAAAATTTATATATTTATGCTGTAAAAAATAAATTGTTATGAAAAAATGATGTATTTCTTAAAACACCACCCTTTTAAAAATCTTGTGGACAGTCCTGCATTTAAGATATAATATGACTGACTAAACAAATTACATTGTTTAGTTAGTGTAGTTTTCAGACTATAATATGACTATTTCACAGAATAAGAATGGAGCCAATATACTGGATTTTAAATGTGTATAATGCCTTAGCTAAAATATTCAAAAATTTAAACATTACATGTTGTATGGCAGTTTTTTATAATCTTAAGTATCTTCCAGAAATGTCTGAAATTTCAAATATATTATAGCAAATAATAATATGTTTGTAATAAACATAGAACTTTTTTTGTTGAATATCAGTTTCATTATTTTTTCAGAAAAGACCACAATGATATATACAAATATAAACATCTTACAAAACTCGATTCATTACCACGAAGCTACACCAACTTCCAGTTTATTCTAAAATTATTTAATTAAATTATAATTATTAAATTTAATATGAGATGGCACCTAGCACTTCCCTCTAGGGACAAATTAATCAGTAATTCAAAATTATTATTGCTAAAATATAGTCCAATATTATATGACAGATGGTATACTGTAGCTTTACCACAGTGATAGTTATTTGGTCATTTAGAAAAAATATTAGAATTAATTTTGAAGAAAACCATCCTTCAAAATTTAGATCTAATATTCTTTCTTTTTTGGACTGCAATTTGAAAAAATGGTAGACCTATAAATTTCCACTGTCATCTGTCTGTCTTTCCTTAATCTTGAGAACAGAATTAGATAGATGAAAGATGAGAACAGATATGAAAATCTTAGGGACAGGGGGCATCGATGAACTATATATGAACTTCTGATGCAAACCAGAAGTCATGTTATTTTAATTCAAATATTTTTCCCTGAAAGGTGTTAGATAGATGACTAGCATGACTCTATTGTTAAAGGAAAAATATAATGTATAGGGGCAAACTACTGCTAATTTGAGATGGAAAGCATATATTTTAAATTAAATAAATTAAAAATTTCAGCCCAACATTGTGACGATGTCACAATAAATAATTGCTCATTTATTATAAAAATAACCAAATATTGTAGCATTTCCATGAATTTTAATTTTACACTTTAGTGTGTTTTTTATTTTAATTTTCTTAAAATTAGATTTTTTTTACTTGACATTTTTTTTTGCAGACATGAGTCTTTCTTCTTTCTTTCTTGATTATGATTTTTTTATTTAATTTTGAATGTGACTTCACTTTCATAAAGAATTACTTAATGATATAATATGGATTTATAATGTGTACGTTAAGGTCAATGATGAGAGTATGTGAAATCATGTGAATAGTAGTCATTCATGACATTTGTACATTATGTTGGGCAATGATAAAAAGAGGCAGGGCAACAACTTCAGTCACTGCTCTAGTGGGCAATATTTGCAATGCATTAAAACAACAATATCCCGATGCTGTTTGAATAATGATCTGACTTGTCATGGGAGCCATTTCAGTCAATGTAATATATAGTTGTTCCAACTCAACTTGGCAGTTGTCAAAATAGATTAAATCACTTTTAACCAAATTATAGGGGAAGGTATGTAGGAAAGGAAAAGGTTTAGTGTATTTATATATGGCAATACAATATGCAGTGATCTGATGTGGGGGGGAATGTCTCCCAGAAGGACTTTTATGGGATAATAGTCCCTATTTAGCTGTTATTAACATGAAGAAAACATGAAAAACTTCACATGGCCTGTCTGTTGTTGAGACGGATACACATACCCAAAACATATACTAGTGTTCAGTAGTTTTATCAACTCAGCCACTGGTGGATTAAAAAAAAAAATGGAGTACCAATAAACAGTTATATGTTTTTAGCTGTTTAGTGATGTAAAATTAGTAGAAGCATAATAGGTACTTTAAAAGCCATCCAAGAAACAAAGTGTTGATAAATATATATATCTACTAACCTTTTAATGCTTTGCAGTAAATTTTTACATATCACAAACATTTTCGGCCCACTGTAGGACCTTCCTCAGGTGGAATTCTACAGAAACTTTTTCTGGTGTGATTAGCATTCTATTTCATTTCTGAAGTGTTCTAAAAGAAATTTGTATACAAATTAGAACACATCAGAAATGAACTATAACGATAATCGCATATATATATATATATTTAATAGGTACTTTTTAGAGGGAATTGAAAAGCCAGTTTTTAACATAAAATATGATGTTATCAGGATTATTTGCATTTTATTTCTAAAGTTTGTTTTAAAAAATGTATTAATAAAATTACAAAAGCAAAATAAACAGTATTTATTTATCACATAGCCCTATCTATTTTATCCAGATGGTAGAAAAGTAATATTGGCCCTACACTAGAGTTCAAGTTCAATTTAGGTTTACATTCATTCATTTTTTTAAATGTTGGGACCTAGGAGGTCCCCAAAAAATAAATATTTTATGTATGCCTGTGTTATATGTAACTAAATAAATGGCTTTATTCATAGGTGTATGATACTCCTGGAAAAAAAATGAACCACAAAAATCAATATACCATATTGATATTCAACACTGATAAATGATTTACTACCATTCACATCAATGCCCAGTAATTGTCAACAATACTCACTTGAAAAGAACATGATATCTGGTGAAAGGCATGAATGTTTAATATATTTAGTCCAAGACATCATTGTCATGTTACTTTGGTCATTCATGTTAATAAACATACATTCACATCCCTTTTTATGCTTTACACCATTGACTTTAACATATATATTATACCAGAAAAGCATTGAATAATAACAAAAAAAAACTATCATTAATTAATAAAAATGTAAATTATTCAAAGAAAAAATCAAGGTCAGTATTTACTCAACACTACTTTTCAATACAAATTTCAAGCTAAATTACAGAAAGGTTAAAGATTATTGTAGTTTAAAATATTAAAGTTAAACATGAACAACCTTTCTTTTATGTCTTTTAAGTTATTTGGAAGAGGACCAAAAGATTATCACATATTCTCTGTAAATAACTTTTTCAATAATTACTTTTAGTTTTATTTTTCAGATTTTTTTATAATGTTTACATATTGAATTTCTCAATAATTAAATAAACAATTTTAAATAATATAAAAATGTATATTTTATAAATTTACAGTGATTCTTACTTGCAGAAGTAAGTACTGGATCTTGTTCTTGTGTAAAATAAACAATTTTAAATAACATTAAAATGTATATTTTATAAATTTACAGTGATTCTTACTTGCAGAAGTAAGTACTGGATCTTGTTCTTGGATTAAATAATCACATGAATTATTATCAGTTGTATTTTTTACATGTGAAAAGGGTGTAAATTGTGATTTATTTTTATTTTCAGTATTCTATAAAANATCTATAAAATGAGCAATTATTTATTGTGACAGGTTGCAATTTTTAATTTATTTAATTTAAAATACAATAGAACCTCCTATAACGCGGGTTCATATAATGCGGATTCATATATCGTGGCGAAAAAATTGTGATCGTATTCATATAAAGACGCTAAAAGAGACTCATAAAATGCAGTAAAACATCATTGCTGACTCGTGTCGCGACAGGATTGGTCGAATCTAGACCAATAGTGGAAGAGCAGCCGAACTACTTACACGCTACGGAGAGTTTAGGCGGGTAAGTTGAGTTTGCTATCGTCTGTACAGTATATAAATTAGGTACTGTAAGTCTAATACAATACTGTAATTTTATACATTTCTTGTGAGAAAACATTTCTTATTCAACGGTCATAAAAATTATTTCTATTAATGATGTCTCGAAAGTTCAACGAATTTTTCGCAGAAAAATAACATATTAGAAAATGCACCCGCCGTTTGGTGTGCTGCTCCGCGATGAAAACAAGCTTAAGCAATGGCGTCGTCGAATGGTGCACACTTCGTAAGTAATCCTACAATTTTTTGTTTATAGCATAGTTAATACGGATTATTCCCAAAAAATTATACGTTTTGGAAATGTTGAGTCAAATTAGTCTAGAATCGATTAATTTTATAGAAGAAAACCTTTCAAACAGCCTTAGTCCATAAACTGCACACGTGCCGGGCTGTGATTGGCTCATGTATTTAAGGATTCCTACAATGCGAAATAGGTATATGCTCTCCACCTCAAATTAGTAGTGGCTTGCCCCTGTACATCATACTTTTCCTTTAACAATAGAGTTGTGCCAGTCATCTAACTCATTCCTTTCAGGGGAAAATTTTTGAGTTAAAATAACATGACTTCTGGTTTGCATCAGAAGTTCTTATATAGTTAATCAGGGCCTCCTGCCCCTAAGGTTTCCATATAGATGGAAGATAATGGGAATTTATAGGTCTACAATTTTTTCAAATTGCAGCCCAATTAGATTTAATACCATGTTTTTCTTTTTTCATTTTTGATTTTCTGTTCCTTGGACACTAAAAAGGCTTTTTTCCCTTATCCATTGTGGATTTGACCTGGTCAACATTGGAAGCAACTGGATGATGAGAGATTGGGCCCAACATATCTGGGACAGATCACCATCTAAAAAATTCCTGAGGTTGCTCACCTGGATTCAATCCCGGATCCATCAAAGCCACAGGCTAATGCCTTAATTGCCTTGGCTATCTTGACATTAATTTGACACCATGTTTACAAATATTAAAGACTATAATATATTTTATAAATTCTAAGACAGTGTTTTGTTCATTTGAATTTGTCTGAAATAGATATGCATTTAATAAATCAACAGCTATTGAGATGGAATGCATTATATGCCAATAATAGATATTTTAAGCTGAACTGCTCAACTGTCATATCAGTTCAAATAAACTTTTCTGGTAATGAACATTTAATTTAAACTTTTTTTAATGCTTAAAAGTGCCTGAAAGACAACAACACAATCAACACTAATGGAAGGGTTGTGTATATGCAGAAGAGTATCAAAATAGAGCTGCTGAACAATACCTATTTTAGGGTTATTGTATTATTTTTAATTTGTTACTTAATGAAGTTTAATAAAAGTGATTGATTATTTTAAAATTTTTCCTTCCATAAAGTAATTCTTATCATGATTTTGAAATTAAATTTTGTCATAGAATTGAAGAAATGTGGTACTGTAGGGTCTTGTTTTATGTACGTGGGTTGTACGTAAAATATAACCAACTAGAGAGACATTATTCAAAAAGTTTGAAAACTTTTTTAGAGAGACTTTTTGAATAATGTGTCTCTAGTTGGTTATATTTTAATTCGCTTGGATGCGTTGTGTTTGCAGAAACCTCCCGAGTAAACACCTTCAATCCGTTTGTCGATATCTTGTTTTGGTGACTAGTTACGGCCGTTTATGTGAAGGGGTGTTTGTGGGGTTCAGCAAAAAATCGGATCCGTGGAAATGAGCTCTTTGAAGGAGCAGCATTGTTCTGTGAAATTCTGTGTGAAACTCAGGAAATCCTTCACAGAAACTTCCCACAGGTGGGTGAAACATCCCCCCACCCCTAAAAAGCATGACAAGTTCACTCAAATGTTAAGGTGATGACTGTTTTTTCGATGCAAAGAGGGGTTGTGCATCATGAATACCTACCTACAGGCCAGGTAGTCAACACAGAGTACTACCTGGGGGTTATGAAACACCTAAGAGACAGAATCAGGTGAAAATGGCCTGAACTTTGGAGGAGTGGCAAGTGGTTTTTTCACCATGACAAGCAGCAGCTCATTTGTCCCTCAGAACTCATGAGTTTTTGGCTAAAAACAAGACAGCTGTGCTTCCCCACTCTCCCTACTTACCTGACCTGGGGAGGAGACTACTTTGAAGGGGACCTTGACAAATATTAATAAATTGTAATTGAAGTATTTTCTTTTGGTAATAAATAAAGTTTGGGAACTTTTTGAACAACCCTCGTAGATTTGTTTTTGTAGATGGCAAATGGTTAGGTTAACCTACTCCTAGTACCACTGAATTTGATTCTTCATTCAACAAACTGTTTCTCCAGCTTCTGACATTCTGAATACAATGAACTATCAATTGCTACTTACTGTGGTGAATATCCTGGTTTGCATATATTTTTTGCAAGTAGTGTACTTGATATGCCATAATAAAATTTTGCTCTGTATATTCAGAAACATTAGAAAGTAAATGTTATTCATTATAGTAAAAAACAGAAGTAAAATGTTTTAAACACATTTTTAATGTTTTTCTGTTAATTGTAAGTGGTTACATAAGTGTGTAGGCCAGGAGTTGGCAACAAATGATACGTGGCATGTGGGACAATTTTCAGTGGCACTTGATTGAATAAAAATGTAGTAAAAATTATATTTTAATTATTAATTACACATTTAAACGGAAGTCATAGTTCAGTGAAGGCTGTAGTACATTAAAAATGAATCTCTTGTTTGTGTATTTCTCTTACAGTGCATGTCTTTACGTTCCATGTTGCATCTATGTCTTGTGCAAGCACTTCACATGTAAGAACATAATTCAATTAACAACTTAACTTCAAAATTATACATTTTCAAGTCTGTTATAACCGACTTGAGTGATAACTTACATAATAAATTTGGTAGAATCGTGTTGGCAGTCAGAGTAACACTATAAGTTACATTCGGCACAACACCACTGAAAGGTTGCCGACCCCTGGTCTAGGCAATTGTCTGGAATTACTTGGACTTGTTTTACACAAGGGTTGCATGTCAGCAGGTACTGCTGAAAGGCAACCCCTGTGTAAAACAAGTCCAATTATATAAATCCTTTGGTATAAAAAATGATTTATGTATTTGCTTATTTATAGGTTCTATGAAGTTTTATTATTGATATAAATAATAAAACTTGGTATTTTTAAAAGTTTATTTTACTTGCTAGTTTTGTTGGTTCTTATTGATATAGCTTTATCATTAGCAACCCAATTTTTTGAATAAAATAATAATTATGTTTTGATATGTAAATTCAAATATTTTTCCAATACTCATTCAAAATATCATTTATATCATGAATAATTACATTTATAAAATAAGTTTGCATTATTTCAATATTTCTATTATTTTATATTTTTGTTTTTTGTTTTGTTTACAATTAGGAAATGTCATTATATGAACAAAGTAGGAAATGTCTTTATATGAACAAATTACATTGTTGATTTTACAAGATTTTTCCTTAAAGTTTAAAATGCCAGTAATTTTTGCAGGACAATGTGTGCATTTATGTGCATTTGATATAAAATTAGAATTATATTAATAAATCTAGTTTTCTTTATTTTGATCTTTAAAGTCACACCTCGTCCTATATGCAAGTAAATACAGTATATTTTTCTTAACAAAAAATTGTTGAATTCAGATAATGCTTAACAAGTGTTTTGCATATTTACAATTTATACATCTCAGCTTATACAGTAGAGCGTTGATTTTCCGAAAGTCAATCATCCGAAAGAATTCCAGTCAGCAAATTTAAATTTTTGCCAGTGCTGTGGCGCTTCAATCTTTGGCTATGTCTTGGGCTACTCAAATATTTTACGTTTTTGATACTAAATTAACATCTGAAGTAAATTTTTTATTGTTTTTATATTTTTCAATATATTTATTTTGTTTGTACAAAATAAAAAAATAATTTTTAACGATACAATAGTCTTTGTTAGGCTTAACATCGACAAAAATTCAACGCGAAGCGACACGCAATGGATAAAAATTTTAACATCGGATACGTTAAACTATTTTTTCGTACATAAATCGGTTATCCGAAATATAAGTTATATGAACAACCCCGGTCCCCAATTGATTCGGAAAATCGACGCTCTACTGTAGTTACTATTATCTATCAAAATTAAGTTAAGAATAAATTAACATTTATTATCCATTAAATAAAACTTTTTACTTTTTCAAAATTACATTCTTACACAATATAAAATTTGTAATGTACTAAGGGCATCCAGAAAATAAAGAACATTTGTGCATAGCTCTCTGTGCCATTGATTCAACATCAATTTGTTCTCTGATGTGTTTCCTTAGAATTTTAATAATGCATGCTTATTTTTATTGTTTTGTCAAAGGTTAAAATGTGTACAAAAATCTCGTCAGATGCAAAGTGTTATTCATTTTCTAAACATGAAGAAAGTTTGTTGTGTAGAAATTTATAAGCAAATCACAGAAATGTATTGTAATCACATTTTGAATGAAGCAAGTTTGAGAAAATGGTGTTTGATGTTTAATCAAGGAAGATAATGTTAATTTATTTGTTTTGTTAGTTATGGCAAGGCAACACTTGGAAGATCTGCCTAGGGGGATGCCTTCCAGGAGGTTTTTTAAGGATAACTGGTCAGTTACCCTTAAAAAGACCCTGTTTAGGCATTAAAGAAGTGGAGAAAACCTGGAAAACTCCACATGGCCACTCCATCCTGGCAAAGTGCAAACGCATGACTGAACTACCAGTGTTCAGAGAACAGAATCACTTGGCCACTGGTGGACCAGGAAGATAATGTGTGACCACACACTGCTATAACCCTCAAGCTATAGCAATTTGGAAGAAATTTGGATGGGCGTTTTTGATCACCCCCCATATAGTCCTGATCTGGCCTCCAATGACTTTTACCTCTTTCCCAAGCTGAAAGAGTTTTTGATGGCAGATGTTTTGGAATGGATGACAAGGTGAAAGAAGCTGTCACCAACTGGCTGAAAGAACTGGTGGTGGATGTTTATGACAAAGGAATCCAAAATCTAGTGTCACAATATGACAAGTGCTTAAATTTTAATGACGAGTATGTAGAAAAATAACTGGTCTTTTACTAATAACTGAATAAAAAATTTTTCTTATCATTACTGTTTTTTCCTTTTTTATAGTGACATTTTTTATTTTCTGGATGCCCCTTGTATTTTAAACCAAATGTGAATAATTCTTTAATAAATTTTAAATGTGTTCTGGAATTAAATAAACAAGAATTTTTTTCTTCTGAAAAGTTCAGAAATACATATATACAGATATACAGATTTATCAATGATAAATTTGTGTAATTTTAGTGGTATCAGTATCATCAATAAATTGTAAATATATCATATTATTTCAGAATTTTAAAAATTGTTTGAAATATTTTTAAATGATTAAAAAATATCTGATACTATTGAGGTATTTTATTTGTTATAGTAGGAATACAGGAATGAAAGAGAATTGATAATCAGATGACAAATTTAGAAGCTAGATGCAATTATCATCAATCAATTTAATTTAAATGAATTTCTGTAAAATTTTCATTGAAAATTACTTTGTTTAATTATTGAGAGTTTAATACAGATAGTGTAATAAAATTAAATGGTAATATAATCAGTTCAACTTACTTGTTAGTTAATTAATTGACAAAATTGAATAATTGAGTAAATATATCATTATTTACTTACATGCCAATACAGACATTTTATTATGATATATGATTTATTATGATATGACATACATTCTGTTGAAATTATTTGGATAATGACTTTGTAATATGTTTATTGCAGAAGTAATCGCTAAAGTAAAAATCTTAAAATTTATAGTGACCTTTCAATTCTTTAAATTATGAATGAGATATATTGTTGTAAATAGGCAATTATAAACAAAATTTCCTATCTAAAAGTTTATGTGGCAGTACTTTTCAATGTTAACAGATAATTTGTTACTTATACCAAAAGAAGTAGTCTTCTTTTTGTTTTTGCAAAGTTAATCTTTTCATTCTTATAACATTTTTATTTACTTGTCAATGATGTTAATGCTCTCTCATTCCACATTAATAAAACCTAATACTTCTTTATATGCAGTATATTTTGATATTTGGATAATAATTTTCACAACTTTTTCACAAAAGAAACAAACATTTAAACAGTTGTGATGAGAGGGCTTGAAAATAAAGAGACAAAATTACAAGTAAAATGCTTTATTACATAAATTTATGTTATTGGTTTTAATTCATCAGGTATCTGTCAGGGCTCATCATGTGCTGTATGGTGTTGCACTGTATTGATATAACAGTGATAATATATTCAACTTCTATGAAATGTATTATAATGAAATATAGTAAAAATTTATATTTTAGACAATAATATACAAATGTATTTTGACAAATAATAGAAACACATTATAGAACAATATTGTATATTTGTTTAAACTTTGTAAATTTACACCTTCCTAATTGTATCAAAAGTCAGGTCAGTTAGTTTTCACACTAAATGTAACAATCAACTTATAGACAGTCATTATTTTTAGATTTGCTTTTTTAAAAATAGACACAATCAACCACTTGACAGTAATGCCCCTTTTTTTATCAGCTTTATAAATCTATAAAAAAAATTAAGTAAAAAAAGAGATGTGAAGTCAAACTTATTCAAGCATATTTGTTAAATTTATCTCTGATGTTCTCATGTAAACAAGTACTATTCTTTTGAAAACAAACTAAATAAATAGTGTGCTATTGAATATGAATGTCACATGATATGGGATGAATATAAATTTTCAGTGAATGGGTTTCTTTATTACAATATAATCAAGATTATTTCTAATGTAAATTTTTTTAATGTATGTTTTATTTTTAATTGGATTGAGCTGAAGTTATAAAATTAAGTACAATACTGCTTATTCAATATCATATGATTGATTCTATGAATAAGTGGAAGTGCTTTAAGTACACTTGTAAACCTGATTGCCAACTGGATGTTTGATTAAAGGTTATTTTATGTCAGGAAGTTAAAAAGAAAAAAGATTAATAGAGAATTCAGCTTGTACAATTTCTATTTTAATTAAAATCAATTTATGTTGAATTGGAAAATTGAAGAGTTTGTAATTTCTATGTATTAATGGTTGAATCTCTTGTATTGGAACCATTTCAGAAAATAATTAAATTTATAGCATCCTGTGTAGACAACCATAAATTTATAACAATAATAAAAAACTCATTGATATATGTAATAGCTAAATTTACAAATGTTATAATGTTTTGATTGCTATCTGTTTATAAACTTGTTTAATAAGTGTAAGAAGAATAAAACTTCCATAACAATTGAGTATTCTAGTTTTATTTATTTATTTATTTTTTGAACTGTGTATTTTTTTTTATGGAACAATGCTCCATAATTCCACAATAATGCACACATTTTTATTTCCATTTCCATATATGCATTTTGAGAGTTTTATATTTTAGTGATTGGGGAACTTCACTACTATGCTTTTTAAATTTTGGTAAGGTTGGGTGTTCTTTCTGGCTATTGTCATACTTTTTTGTGTTTCTTTAAACTTGTTAAAGGTCATTAAAACTAACTAAAAATTCTTTCACAGTTTGTTCTTTTACTTGTGAAAATAATACCATGCATGGATGTTTTAAACTGAAAGAAATGTACCACATTGAAGAGGAGAGCTAAACTCCCAAAACATATATACAGAAATAAAAATGAGAAATAAAAGGCATGTGTTGTTATGAAGCATTGTTCTACACAAAAAAAAAAATGACAATTGAGTATTCTCTAATAAAACTTTTCATGATGTTAGAATAATTAAATTATAAATTAATATGTAAATTAGTAGCTCATAATTATATAAGTTTATTGTATTAATATTTATAACACAAGTAATTCAACAGTTCTTAAAATTTTCCAATTATAATATCAAAAATGTCTGTAAAAATAGTTAATATTGTGACACAAGAAAATTTGTGTTAACTAGAAGTAACAAGAAACTAAATTAAAAGTTAACTAAAATAGAAACAAGAAACTATTTAAGTATATTCCATATCATTTATTTTTGATGAATATATGTTTTATTTAGTTTATTTCAAAAGAATTATACAGTTGTTGTTGTTACAGTAAATGTCATTTAATGCTGCATTTACAAAATTTCAGATTTGAAATTATATATAATTACAGTAATGCAAGTGATTTTAAATTTCTTAACATTGAATTTATATTAAATTTTTAATTTTTTAACTTTAATAAATTTAACAAATCTATTTATTTTCAGTGTTGTTAAATATAAAAATTACACATTAACAGTTATTTAATATTAAACTTGACAAATGAGAAATATTTTCTTATAAGATGTAGATAACATAATTACTTAATGCAATATATTAACTAATTTGAAAAAGAATGATTCTAATCAGTTTCTTTCTTATGATAAAAAAAATTCTTTTGTTTTCAAGAAAAAAAAAAGTGAAAAAAGAAGAAATTTTTTTGGCAGACAGGTTGAATTAAAATGCTTGAGTGAATCTAAACTTGACATTGTATTTTCAGTTTGATAGTTGTTTCAATATTTACTTGTTGTTTTTCTTTTATCAAATATTAAAGAAATTACAATTAAAAGTAATTTNGACCTGAGAACATAAATTATGGAAATTATTATTAAAAGACAAGAAATATTATTACTTTTTTAGAAAATATATCAGAAGCAGGTTATCAACATCACTTTTTATTAATTCTGACGGTTAAATAATTATAACAATAATTAACTTATTTTAACATTAACAAATTATTTTGTTCAATCTAATTATGAACAGAGGTTGTTAGCAATTATAAATCTAATTATGAATATTGATAAAATTAATTACAAATATTCTAATGTTAATTTATATGTAATTAATAAATTAAAGCAATAGAACTCAAAATAAAATTACAGAAGCTGTAATTTATTTCTTAAATATTTTTAGAGATGTCTTCATCTTAAGTAGATTCTTATAGCTATCAGAAATTTCAACATTCATAAAACACTTAACAATTTGATATTGACTTAAGAAAAATTTCTTAAATTCTAAATTTTCTTTGACACTGATTTAATTTTCTTAAAATCAGTGGTGAAACTGTTAAATGTTCTATGGATATTAAATGACAAAATTTTAAGATTTTTTTGAAGATAAAGAAATAATCTCCAAAAACATTTTAGTTTTGAAAAGAAACTGAAAATTTATATATTTTAATTTGAATTTTGATCTTTAATTAATTAATTTCAGTAATGGAACTGGTTATTTCATGACTTCATATATTACAACAGCTATCTTTAAACATTTTACTTCCTTAAAATATGAAAACAAATTTCTTTTTAAGAGAATTAAAAAAAAAATTTTAAATTATTATTTTTAATTATTTAATACTTTAAATAAAACAAGATAAATTACTAAATTCAGTATATTTCAGTCATACAAATTGACCTGTAAAGAAATCTGATGACTGAAACAAACCGGATTTGAAAGAATATCATTGCAAAAAATTCACCAATGCAGCATTACTTAAAAAAGTACTGAAAGGACCATTATTGTCAGCAATTTGCATAGTTCTAGAAAGCTGACATCATTGTTTACATTTTACAGAATAATTTTGTCTTTTAAAATATAATATAAAAAATAAACTAATAATTACGTATGTGTTTTAAATATGAATTTCCTTTGTCAATTTATTATTGATTAACTTTTGATGCATTATTATTACTAATTATTTAACAGTAAAAGAAGTGTTTTTATTATATATATATATATATATATATAATAAAAACACTTCTTTTACTGTTAAATAATTAGTAATAATAATGCATCAAAAGTTAATCAATAATAAATTGACAAAGGAAATTCATATTTAAAACACATACGTAATTATTAGTTTATTTTTTATATTATATTTTAAAAGACAAAATTATTCTGTAAAATGTAAACAATGATGTCAGCTTTCTAGAACTATGCAAATTGCTGACAATAATGGTCCTTTCAGTACTTTTTTAAGTAATGCTGCATTGGTGAATTTTTTGCAATGATATTCTTTCAAATCCGGTTTGTTTCAGTCATCAGATTTCTTTACAGGTCAATTTGTATGACTGAAATATACTGAATTTAGTAATTTATCTTGTTTTATTTAAAGTATTAAATAATTAAAAATAATAATTTAAAATTTTTTTTTTAATTCTCTTAAAAAGAAATTTGTTTTCATATTTTAAGGAAGTAAAATGTTTAAAGATAGCTGTTGTAATATATGAAGTCATGAAATAACCAGTTCCATTACTGAAATTAATTAATTAAAGATCAAAATTCAAATTAAAATATATAAATTTTCAGTTTCTTTTCAAAACTAAAATGTTTTTGGAGATTATTTCTTTATCTTCAAAAAAATCTTAAAATTTTGTTATTTAATATCCATAGAACATTTAACAGTTTCACCACTGATTTTAAGAAAATTAAATCAGTGTCAAAGAAAATTTAGAATTTAAGAAATTTTTCTTAAGTCAATATCAAATTGTTAAGTGTTTTATGAATGTTGAAATTTCTGATAGCTATAAGAATCTACTTAAGATGAAGACATCTCTAAAAATATTTAAGAAATAAATTACAGCTTCTGTAATTTTATTTTGAGTTCTATTGCTTTAATTTATTAATTACATATAAATTAACATTAGAATATTTGTAATTAATTTTATCAATATTCATAATTAGATTTATAATTGCTAACAACCTCTGTTCATAATTAGATTGAACAAAATAATTTGTTAATGTTAAAATAAGTTAATTATTGTTATAATTATTTAACCGTCAGAATTAATAAAAAGTGATGTTGATAACCTGCTTCTGATATATTTTCTAAAAAAGTAATAATATTTCTTGTCTTTTAATAATAATTTCCATAATTTATGTTCTCAGGTCTTTCTAGTGCTTTAAAACAATGTTTTTTTAAATATTCTTATGACAAGAAAGCAGTAAAAATATTCAAAGTATTAAAGATATTATGTATAACAATTAAATTACTTTGATTGTTAAATGAATTTGTATTTGGTGTATTGTAGATTAAAATAAAATACTGAAATGACTGGATGCTCACTGTTCAATTAATAAATTTGTGTTACTGGATTAAGGTGTTTTTGACTTACATATACCGTAGATTACACCCACTAGATATAACAATATAGCAATACAACAAAGATAGAGATATCTACATTTTTAAATGCTAAACTGTTATCAACCATATATATTTACATAAAAAAGTTTAAAAAATAGTTTTTTAAAATTTAATTCATTAATAATTGAATAACAATGAAATTTTAAGATAAGTGTATACTTGAATGGAAGACTGGATAGGCAGAATAGATGGAGTAAGCAGAATTTCATCAGCGTATCAGGAATTAGAAGCAGTGCACTTGGTTGGATTGCAGTGGCAAATCAAATAGAATTTAGTGAAAAAGAATGAGTGTTGAATGAGGGTTTTTTTTTGTATGAGTAACATCTGTGAAGAATTAATACTAATGAGTTACCTATTATTAGAAGAGAATGCTTTAAATTGTATATTTATATAATTCTTTGTAGTTTTGCACTATAGAAAGTCAAAGCTTCCATGGTAAGAGAAATATGTACTTTACATATGATAGTGTTTCCCCTCAAAAAAAGCAATTTTTGTTAATGAATGGAGTGCCAGGAGATTTTAGCAGCTGGTTACTTGGGTTAGTGGCATTGTTCGTTCGAAGCAGATAAACAAAAATGTTTTCTCCTCAAGAATGTGTGATGGCTATCCTCCCATGTGACCCATCCATCGAATGTGCACATGTTCGTAACTTATAATGTAGATGGATTTTTTCTCCATCTGCTTTGCTTGTCCTGGTATCTGTCCATCAAATTGTGATCTAACCTTTATCAGACAAATGTAAATAACTACATATTATTTATACTTTTTGTGTTTATAATACATGGAGTTATAATTATATATTGCAAAGGCTACAGTGGAATTTTCAAAAGTAAATTAATAAATTTTTTTTCTGCATTCCTTCTGTTTTATCAGAATATGGATTTAGGATACATCAAATATTTTCTGTACAAAATATTGAATAGGTACAGTATATATAACTGAATATGTTGTGTTGTTTTCTTTTCATCTATGGGACTGGATGAAAATATAATTCCGTTATTATTTTGAGGATAAAATTGTATTAAGTTTTCTTTTTTGATATATAAACAAAAACAATTTCTGCCAAAAAAATATATTTGATTGTCAAATAATATGATAAAAATTATAAAGATAGAAATGGTAGTGTAAAATTACTTTTATCATTATCTAATAATCAAAAATTAATATGTTTGAACACACTTCTGTTTCAGAATTCAGAGAACATAATTAACAATGCATTTACATGTTAGACAAAGTCTAACATATATACACATTGCAAGAGTGAATCCCATTTTTGGCAGATATTTTTTTAATTGTAGCAGTTGTATACTTCGATCAATAAAAGACATGTATTATTATTGTTAGACTGAGCACATGCATATAAAATTCTGTTAATAAATCTAGAGTTGTATTAATAAATTTATTTTATATAGGCACTATGACTAGAACAAATAGGAACTATGTTAATGAATGCAAAATTAACATTTTAAAGAAGAATTATTATTATGGAATTATTGAATTAAACAATTGTGAAGGGTTTATTTTTTATCAGAATATAATTTAACTTTTATGCATTATTTTAAAAAGTTATAATATCATTGATAAGTTAAATCAGTGTTTCTCATTGGGGGCGATATCGTCCCCATGTGGGCGTTTTTCCATATTGAGGGGGCGATTAGTAACAATTTATATTTTGGGGGCGAAAAACAATTTTCTGGGCAATATAATAAAGCATTATATTAAGAATAATTAGATATTTTATTCGTTATATCTTACAATAATTAAATAAATAACCTTATACTAGTCACTAGTCTATTCAATGCAGTATGAATTTGGCATTAGCTTTGTCCCTCGGCATCAAAATTTTGTAGTGAAGGGGGCGATACTACATAATGATTTTATTGAAGGGGGCGACGATTCGTTAGAGGTTGAGAAACACTGAGTTANATATTGAATAGGTACAGTATATATAACTGAATATGTTGTGTTGTTTTCTTTTCATCTATGGGACTGGATGAAAATATAATTCCGTTATTATTTTGAGGATAAAATTGTATTAAGTTTTCTTTTTTGATATATAAACAAAAACAATTTCTGCCAAAAAAATATATTTGATTGTCAAATAATATGATAAAAATTATAAAGATAGAAATGGTAGTGTAAAATTACTTTTATCATTATCTAATAATCAAAAATTAATATGTTTGAACACACTTCTGTTTCAGAATTCAGAGAACATAATTAACAATGCATTTACATGTTAGACAAAGTCTAACATATATACACATTGCAAGAGTGAATCCCATTTTTGGCAGATATTTTTTTAATTGTAGCAGTTGTATACTTCGATCAATAAAAGACATGTATTATTATTGTTAGACTGAGCACATGCATATAAAATTCTGTTAATAAATCTAGAGTTGTATTAATAAATTTATTTTATATAGGCACTATGACTAGAACAAATAGGAACTATGTTAATGAATGCAAAATTAACATTTTAAAGAAGAATTATTATTATGGAATTATTGAATTAAACAATTGTGAAGGGTTTATTTTTTATCAGAATATAATTTAACTTTTATGCATTATTTTAAAAAGTTATAATATCATTGATAAGTTAAATCAGTGTTTCTCATTGGGGGCGATATCGTCCCCATGTGGGCGTTTTTCCATATTGAGGGGGCGATTAGTAACAATTTATATTTTGGGGGCGAAAAACAATTTTCTGGGCAATATAATAAAGCATTATATTAAGAATAATTAGATATTTTATTCGTTATATCTTACAATAATTAAATAAATAACCTTATACTAGTCACTAGTCTATTCAATGCAGTATGAATTTGGCATTAGCTTTGTCCCTCGGCATCAAAATTTTGTAGTGAAGGGGGCGATACTACATAATGATTTTATTGAAGGGGGCGACGATTCGTTAGAGGTTGAGAAACACTGAGTTAAATGATATATGGTATTAAGTTTTTATAAATTATAAAAAATATTTGATAGCTTTTAAAACTTTGCATATGCAGCATGAAAGCAGGGCCTAAAGCTGTCATAAAAAGTCTTAAAAGTCACTAATTATGAACCTCAGATAGAAAAATTGTCATCAAATAAGCAACTGCAGATTTCCTATTAAATGAAATATTTGTTTCCATTATAATCACTTATGTAAAGTTTATTGTTATTTTTCTGATATATTACAGATTAAAAAGTTTAATTTTTGTTATTTTTTTTAATTAGTTAAATTAAATATTGATCTGCAATTTGGAGTTACTAAATTTCTAATTCAATTTTGATCCTCCTTAAGAAAAAAGTTTGCCATTGCTGGTGTAATCCTTAACACCATCATTTTAAATTAATTAACCCTCCTTGGAAAAGATTTAATTTTGTTAACTATACATTAAATGCAAACTTTTTTAACATTTATTTTAATTTTATTTTCATTACTATATTATATTTAAATTTCTTACCACATGATTAAAATTATTTAGGAGCATACAACACTGAAAGTTTGCATTCTAAATTTGAATTAATGATTATTCTAATTTTCTGATTTTTGTCTGAGTTTGAAGAAATTTTGAATTTTTTTTAAACTAAAGTATTTAATTTTATTTAAATTTTTCAACATTAATAAAATATTATTTTGCTTCTAACTTAATTTTTTAATGTATCATTAGATCATTTTATATAAAGTGCTAATGATTTAAATTAAGTACACTTCTAGCCCAAATACACATTAAAACGAATAGCCTATCAGATCATGGCTAAATAAAAAGGGCTTATCACATCAGGATGACTCAATTATTTAAATATAACTTTTATTAATATGGGAATGCATCTCAGATATACAAATCCCTCATCACCCCATTTAAAGATTAGAAGATATATGGCAGTAAACACAATAATAAGTAATAGTAAGCTAATGATTTAGTTTGTATAATTAAAGGAGGAGTTGTAACAAAATATATATTTCAGTCTCATAACTATTTTTAATAGATAGCATCATTAAAATATAAAGTTGAAAATTCAAAATAAAAAATATATTTATTTTAAGTACATAAATGAAGAGTTTTTATAGGAAATTAAAGAATATTCAATAATTTTTAAAGTATAAGAAAAAAAGTCATTTTTTATTTAGAAATTGTAAGAATGGGAATAAAATATACATTTTATTGTGATTTTTAATATTTCTGTTCATAGTTTTAAATGTATAAAAAGTTGTTATTTTGGATTTAAGAAGATTGAAAAGTGATCTGAAAGGTCTACTATGAATATTTTAAAAATTCTTTTAATTAAGATACATATGCTAAAAGATAAATTTTATATGACTTTTCAGAACAGTAAAGAATTTATTAGCTGTAGAATAATATTTTATTATTTAAGAATGTGCATAAACTATTTGAAGCCTTTGTGGATGTATGAGTGCTAACTCTCAGAATCACATTTCTTAGGTAATGGAGTTTGAATGTTTGGAAAAATCCTAAAATCATATGAATAGATGTGTGTTAATAGTTTTGCTCTCTGAACCTTGTCCGTAGATGTGGCTGTCATCTCATGCTCAAAACAGGAAAGATTGATTATCTGATAAAAAATCTCACAAGAATGATTTCTTGGATCAAGCAATGTAAAAGGACACTGTATGTCTGCTAGAATTCTTGCAATTCTCACAGCATTGCTTATTGAAAACCAAAATATATCATCTAGAAAATACTTTTTATTTTCACTTAATATTTTTGTTTACAAAATTTTACTTTTTCTTGGTGTTATTCATCAATGTTTTTGACATCAATAACAGTGTCATCTGTCTTGATCTGGTAATAGAAAGCTTGATATGCTTCAGGAACCCATATCATCAGGGACATAATATCATTTACTTTATTTTTTGCAATTAGCAATGTTCCAGTTTTTTTTTTCTTCAGCTGATATGGATGTGTGCTGATGTTAGGATGCATTATTCATAATTGAATACCACAAACTGAGGGTTAGCACTATAAGTGCCCAAGGGCTTCGTTTATTTTAAATTCTTTCTGTTATACTTGTTTTTTTTCTGCAAAATATCATATATAAAGCATATTAGATTTATTTAAATATTATTATAAATACAAAATTTATATAACGTTTTTATTTCAAATTTTAAAGTTTGTAAATTTTGAATTAATATGTTTTAATGTAAAAAACTATGCTCATTTATACTATAATAAATTGTGTTTATTATGATTTAATATAAATCTTTATTTTATCTTAATACTTAATACTACAGGATATTTAGGTTATCAAACAAATATTATATGTTGTTAATAATTTGAAAATTTTTATCTTTAAATAAGAATAATTTTTTCTCTTTCATAATTATTTTTACAAATAAATTTAACTTATTTATTTTAATCACTAATTTTTAATTTAAGATTCTTTATGTATCTTTGCTTGTATTCCTGAATTAAAAGAAAGTTAATAGAGAATGAATAATAGTTATTAAATAATTGATAATGTAAATTTGCTTGTTCTTAAGTATTAAGATCTTCATTTTCCTAGAAATTGAACATCATCATTACTTTATAGTTTAGAATGAAATGTCAATCAACAAAATTGATCTAATTGTAAAATCAATTTAAATATTCATATAAAATAAAAACTTTGACAAGTAATCATTTATAAGCAGAACAAATACTTCATCAAGAGAGTAAATGATGCATTCAAACAATCAAAGTTTACAAATGGAGTTAATTTATTTTCTTTCATACTGTAAATAGTAGTGTAATGACTGATGAAAGAAACTAGTTTTGTATCATTATATCTTAAATAAAACAGTATTATTATGAATGTAATTGTCCTAACTTGTAATAATCAGAATTTCTGAAATACATTTTTAAATTAAAATTAATAACTACACTGTGCTGTTTTGATATTTTTATTTTATATAAATCAAGCATTAGAAAATATGAATATCTTTAAAACTTGATACCACATCTTAAAGTTGTATAGAAAAAGAAAAGTACAGCTAAAAGTTTTTAATAGGCAAGAAATATTTTTGGATTATTTTACAATCCACCTTCATCTCATACATTTTGGAATTGAAAGTCAGTCTTGTGGCATTTCCAGAGATAATAAAATTTAAAAACATTACAGGGAAAATAATTATTATAATAATAATCAGAGATACACAAGAGGCTCTGTCTACATTCTCCATCTAATAATATTGGATAATAGATATTAATTCTTTTTGAAGATAGAATGAGGCTCCTATGACCTGAGACTTCTGAGCAAATAATATTAGCTTATTTAACATATTTGTAAATCCAGCCTTGATAATAATAATAAAACTAAAATACTCCAAAAATGTTTCTCATTTGATAAAAAGTTTTTGGTTGCCTTAATTTAGCTGTATTTTTTTTTTTCTTAAACATTAGAAAATATTTTATAAAATATTTTGAAATTTCATGCTTTGAATAACTAATTCTCATAAAAATTATAAAATTGAAAACATTTTAAAATTTATTTGTGCAAATTAAATAGATATATAAAATTGAAATAGTATTTTCATTATTTTTTCTTATAAAAAGAATAATAAAAGATTTTGTTGTTTAAGAAATAAATGTATATTGTTATATAAAATATTTCATTGTGAAATTTTTCTTCAGTTACTTATTTTGCTTTTATCCTTCAAAGCCATTTGAAATTCAATTTAAAAATATTTTACGTACAGTAATTATTAATATAGATTTAACTTAAATATTTATGAAATTATTATACCAGAACAAAATTTATTAATTCATTTAATTTTTAACATTGAATGAGCTTGTTTGATAACAGATTATATTAATTTCCAAGTGTATTCTTAATATTTTTGAATTATACAAGCTAAATAGTTAATGAAATTTTATTATTGTGACAGTTTGATTAATGGTAATATTTCAAGTTTATGTGATTTAAAATATATGCTTTGCTTTTATATGTCAAGTGCTTTTTAAAGATATTATAGTACAGTTCTTTGAAAATGACTTTTATTAAAAATAAATGTAAATTTCTACATATTTTAGGAAATTATTTCAACTTTTTGTTATTACTATTAAAATTTAATTAATTCTTGGATTCATTAATAAGCAAGCCTAAAGTTTTTAATTTATTTTATGCCAGAATAGAGGAATTTTGATATAATGATTCTGATATCTTGAAACAAAAGTACGATACATTTCAATAACATAATTGTAAAGTAGTATTCCAATTTCTTTCATTTAGATAAACAGCGTTTAAACTGGTATAGTTGATACACTTGATTTGGCAAAAATTAAAAAAAATCATTTGAAAATCTTCATTTTAAAGTGTTCAGAATAAAATACTCTTTAGATAGCAATTCTTTTAATTTTAAATTAAATTGATAAAAAGGAAATTATTTCAATACTTAATTATAATTTGAATAAATAATAGTTAAGTAATTTTCATTATTATGAAATATTAATACAGTATTTGATTATATAGCTGGATGACTGAGGAAGTTAAAGCTTCAGTCTATCTCTCTGGCAGACCCTGGATCAAATCAGGTGCCAAAATCTCCAGAATTTCATTTTCTAGGATAGTTCTAGGATCTGTTTTCCCTCACCCATTATAGGCCTTGTTGAGCCCACAATTTGTATAGAAAAAGTTCTCTTATACTTACAGGGTGGAAAGAATTAAAAATTAAAAAAAATATATATATGTGAATTTTAGATTAATATTACCTAAAGTTTTTTAAAATGAAACTTACAAATAATATTATTCTGTTTTCTTTTTAAACTTTATACCTAATAACTCTGCAAAAATTCTCACAAAGCTAAGACTGAAATAAAATAATGTTAATTATAAGAAACTAAATGCAAAATAATCCAAACATTTTTAATCTTGATAGATCCATATTTAGTAATATAAGAGATGTACAGAGGCTGATACAAGGATGGGCAAGGTGGGTGGCCACCCAGGAAGACAGTTTGCTAGAGGTGGCAAAATTGGCAGAAGAAAATAAAAATAACAAAACATTCTTAATTTCAAATAATCAATTATTTTACTTTTAGAAAATAATTAAGTAATTAAATGTGAGAGGTTTGACTCCTCACTTATTATTTTATAAAATAATATAAATAGTCTATCTTTCTTTGTTTGAAAAAGGGTGCAAAAACAAATAATGAACATGTTTGTAAGCCAAAAATGGGAGAAGAAAATCTAAACTATTTGACCTCCCCAAAAGGTGTAAGTTGAACCAGGTGTTTTATGTTTTACACTATGTCTGTATTTAAAAGGGGTGGCAAGTAACTAGTTTGCCCTGGGGTAGCATAATTGCTAGGTTGGCTCCTGAAGATGTATTATACAGTGTATAATACATCTTCAGGATCTTCATCTATATAAAAAAAAGAAAAATCAATCACAAACCCTGAAAGATGTTTTATTATAAATAAATTAATGTACTCCAGAGATTACATTAATTTAATTAAATCAATAATGATGCTGTTTTGTTTATTATCTAATTTATTTACACTCACTAAGTAATATTATATGGCACAAGATTACTACCCTCTACAAAGCAATTAATATGCCCATAAAAATAGAAACTTGGAAAAATACAATAAAATACATATATAAATTATTAAAAACTAAAAAAATAGGATGTAAAATTTACAAAATTTATAAAATTTGTATAATGTATTAAAAATTAAATTTTTGTTACAATCAAATAACATAAATCACATAGATATGTGATGCATTTGCACATAAGTACACAAAAATATATATTTATATATAGTAATGAAAGTCATTAAAAAATGACAAAATAAACAAATAGTTTATGATTCATTACTTCATTTTCTTCATTTTCAATCTTCAATTCAATTATTCAATCTTCATTCTCTTATTTACATCTTTAGAAAAATGTTCTTATAGATTTATATTTTGGTAATTTATCACTATTTTATTATTCTATAAAGAAGCAAGCTTATTAGTGTGTTTTAAATAATAATTTATTTTGCATATAAAAGATGGATTAATATAAAAGTTTGCATTACTGTATATTTTTATTTTGATGAAATAGCATAAGTTTGATCTAGAAAACATGATTAAAAATTAAATTTCACTATCATTTAAAATATAAAATCTTTATTATTAATGATTTTTTTTGAAAATATGGTCAAGAAATTTAATACAATTCTATAAATGTGAATATTTATTATAAAGTACATGTACAGTACATACTTTACAGTACTGTACTGTAAAGTATGTACTGTACTGTACATGGTTTAAAATGACTATTTTGATTGTCTTACTCGTTATATTTACTTTTAAGCGTGATTGCATAAATAAGAAGTTTTTAAAACTTTTTTTATTTTTTAAGAAATAATAACTAAATATAGTTAAAACATAACTTATTACAATTCACTTAAATATAATAATTGATATAAATGAATTGTCATTTATAAATAATTCTTTACGTTGATAAAAATAACACAATTTTTAGTCTCATTTTTATAGCAGAAAGTGATGAAAATCAGCTAAAGACATGTTTACATGATCAGATTTTTTGAATACAAATCTTAATTTCAATGAAACTTAGAATTAATATTTGGTCCAAATGATTCAATATTATATTAAAGATTTCATATGAATTCTTGAATTCAAGTGATTTTTCTACATAGTAGAATATTACATTCAATAAATATTGTAGATGATACAAATTGGAAACAATCCATCATTATTTCCAATTTAATATACTTCCACATAAAAAATAATTGTTGATGCTCAACAGTTATTAGAATTGTTGCAATTAAAAAATTATATTTCTGTATCCGTATATCAATGAAATTTAACTTCAAAAATCTACATTGTACAGTACTTTATATAAAATTATCAAAATTACTTCAAGATTACTTTGACTTTTCCTTGGTGTCGCTTGGTCCTCAAAAAAAGGTAAAAGTGGAAATCATTACCATTTCCAAACAGGTTACCATTACCCAATCACATATTTTTAGACTACAGTTGATTGGTTGTAACTTGAGAACTTTATCATCATTGGATGAAACAGAAAATTTGTTTTCAAGATCTTGAATTTAGTAGAGCAGAGTCCAACTTTTTCCAATCTTAAATTGAAGCTATTTGAAAAAAAATTTAGTCCACACAATTAGTTTTTAGAATTTGAGATTTGCATTCAAGAAATTTGATCATATAGACATTAAGATTTATATAAAATTCCTTAAATTAAATTAATGCCTTAAGATTTATATAAAATTCAAATAATTCGATTACATTTTATAATGAAAATCTGTAAAGATAACTTTACTTATGCTGAGAATTTATAATTATGATGATGAGAAGATAGCTATTAATTATAAATTATGTAGATAAACTTCAAAATATTTTTCAACACAGTTTAATAGAATAAAAAAAAAAAAACAGAATTTTGTTATTTTTGTTTACAAATTTTTAAAAATAATCTAAATTTGCTATGAGGCAGAATTAATTTCTCAATTAGTTTGATATTAATCTTAATTAAACAGATGTTATTATAAGAAAAGTAATATGTTTGTTTTGATTTATACAAAAATAAAATTTATTTGATAAATACTTTAATATGAAAAAATCAGTTTAAACATCCAGAATTAATTTATGAATTCTAGATACTTAGATTCTTAATTTGCTGAATTTTATAATTAAAATTTTGAATGATTAATTTTATATATTTGGTTTGAAATATTTTGTTTGATTAATTATCTTTTAGCTTATTTTTTAGAAGATGCAGAACATGTTACAGCAATACTAGGTGAAGATGTTATTTTACACTGTGCCTTTAAGTTTCCTGAAGATATACCTGTACCATATGTTATTCAGTGGCAAAAACAGGGAATAAAAATTCCTATTTACATTTGGTATGATGGATATCCTCCTCATGCTGGTAAAGGATACGACGGACGTGTTTCACTTTCAGGACAAGCCTCTCTGAATCTCAGCAATGTTCAACAATCAGATCAAGGATGGTATGAATGCAAAGTATATTTTTTAAACAGACCTCCTGATTCTCCAAAAAATGGTACTTGGGTTAATCTTAAAGTACAAGGTAAGTAAAAATATTTAATATTTTACACATTTTTGTATTAAATTAGTGGAACTGATTGATAGAGATTTTTATTATTAGCACCACCTCGGTTTACTGTAAAACCACCAGATGTATTGTATGTAAAAACAGGCCAGTCAGTTATACTTCAGTGTGAAGCTGAAGGAACTCCTCAACCAAAAATTTTTTGGTACAAAGTAAGTTGGAAATTTTTTGTGTAACTAATATTGCTCAAAACATTGTGTATAGATCATCATAGAAAAGTATGTTAGTAGTTCTGTATTTTGCTTCATTAACTGAAAAACATTTAACTGTAGATACTATGTGAATGGTCTTGAAATACCCACAGTAATTCACAGAATGAATGAAATAGTCTATAAGTAAAATTCTTATAAAGAATTACTAATAAAAGAAATTAATTTGGAATTCATCAGATTATATTTGTAATAGAAATATTTTAATGTGCTTTTGTAATAATTCTAGTTATCATGATTAAAGAGTTATTCATTCGTTTTAATCATTATTCAAATTTAAATTACAAAATACTGAGAAAAGTTATAGAAATTTATATAGTTTTTATGACTTGATTTATTTTTTTTCTTTTAAATTTATCAGAAAAAATAAGAATGTAAAAATAAATAAAAAAGGCATCAAAGTGCTTTAGTTTCCTATAAAAATTAATTACTGATATATTTTGTTCTTTTAAGATTCTTTTATATCTATTGCTACAAGTTTATAAACAAAAACATCAGAATAATAATAAGCAAAAAAATTCTAGAATAATAATTAAAAAGTATCTAATGATACATAAAATGAAAAAAATTAGTCATACATAGAAATATAACAACTAAAATTAAATATGATAAATTTAATTGATAGAAAAGTCTGATAAAAAATAAATAAAACTGTATAGGAAGTCATAACATATATTACAACTGAACATCATCATTGATAGAATTTTAATAAAGAAACAATAGTTAATTTCAAACATACAAACATTACTTTATCTAATACTTCTATTAGCTTTTATAATGTTCATTGAAGAAAAACCTGAGAATACACATTTTATTTTGAAGATGGAAATTTATATGAAAAATGTTAAATAACTATATTTTTTTTATGTGATACGCTTCTTGTCTAGTCTTATGTTCAAATATACGAGCTTATAGTTCAAATATATATTTGAACTATATTTTTGTGTAATTTTTTTTTCTAGTTAAGCAGATTGTTACTTAATTAAACTGAAAATAGTTTGTAACTAAGTACATGTATAGATTTCTTTGTTTATTTCTTTTAAATTGTGAGGAAATTTCATTGTCAAAATGTATTTTAGGTTAGAGTTGTGTTTAGTATGAAACAATTCTAATTAAATACATGTGATAATGGAGCTTGAAGTACTAAAAATAATAAAGAAGGGTTAAAATTCAAGTTCTGTAAAAATTATCTTGCAGATGAGCCTGTATATAACAAATTTGACAGAAATGGAAAAATATTTTATGTCAGTGTTTCATGATAAAATGACTGGCATTTATTGTACAGTTCTTACCAAGCATACACAGGGCAACCAAGTACAATGAAAGTCCAGCAAGCAAAAAATGATAAATATCTTGAGTTATATGTTAGTATAATATGTTAGTTATAATACAAAGAAATATTCAAGAAAAATTTTTGTAAATAAATATTTTTCTATTTTATTTAGTACTATAAAAAGTTAAATTTATAATTTATCAATATATAATTGTAACATATTTCAATATTCTCTTTTTAAAGGATAATTTACCATTAGATGAGAGTGCCAATATTAAAGTCACAAATACAACAGTTCGTATTACAAATCTAAAGCAAACAGATATTGGAGATTATTTATGTACCGCACATAACATAGAGGGAAGTGCTTCTGCTCATACAAAAATTATTGTTGCAGGTAAAATTAAAACTTATTTTATTATATATATATATATATATATATATTTGTTTATTCAAAAATAAAATATATTCTGGATGTTATACATAAAATACAGCAGTTATTTAAATATAAGAACCTATCAGCCTAATTACTCAATTAATTGTCAAAACTGCCTGAAATTATACTTAGTTACCATTAGACTAATTAGCTCAATGATAATCAAGTAAAATATTTATTGACATTACACAATAAAAAAAAAACTGGAAAATNTTAAAGTTGTGAAAATTGTTCCATTTCTCAAATTACCTAGATAATGTGCAGAGTATCTAGGTAATCCGCACATTACCTACTAGGCACTCGGTAAAGTGAAAATAAGATCTTTGCCACAAATAAATGTACCACAAATAGGTGTGCTTGTTGCAGAAATAAAGTTTATTTTACGGAAAAATTTATGTTTTATTTAGTGTATATGTTTATAAATTTTTCTGAATCTGATAGATATAACATCCAAACATATTTTTTTCATATTAATACATAGAATCACTAATTTTTGTTTCTTGAACATGCAAAATAATTATTTATGCTGAAAACACAATATATGCACATTGTCATTCAGGTTTAATTGTTGGAACAATTCAATTTTTAGATTTTTTTAGTGTTTTAAGGGCATTAAGAGGATTATGATGAATATAATTAAAAACACATTGGTTATGTGTTTGTCTAGGTCAACAATGGATGTGATTGTATTGTTAAGTGATGAGATTTTGACATCTAGGACACTCTCCCATGAAAAATTCTTCAGGTTTCTGACCTAGACTAAAGCCTAGACCCCAGTGTCACACTGACAACTTTATAGTCTCAGCCATCTAATTATCTTTCAGATATTATAATTCAAAATTTTAATTAAAAATGTGTGTCAGTTTTATTCTAACTTACTGCTTTCCAAATTATTTATTCATTTTTTTAAATAGCATATAAATATTTTTAAAATTAGAATATTTAAACAAACAAAATTTTTACTTAATTTCCCCATACACTGGGTTGAATATAATATAGACTTACTTAAACCAAATAACTGAAGCGTTTATGTTCTATTATACAAAATTTTAAAAATGTTCCATAGTGTCAGGTGTTCCACATAAAGTGTTATAAGCTAATATCTTGATAACAACTTGATTAATTTAATGTGAACTTTTTTATGGTTTCAAAGGAACTTCATACACAATGATTAAATTAAGCACTCCTTGTCTTCTTTCTTAGGGGATGGGGAAGCTGAAATTTCAAGTGAAACTCTACAGAAAAGTATGCATTTTCAGATTCTACAAGAAAAGCCAAGAAACTTTGATCTAAAGCATTTTTTATAACATGTATAATTAATAATGATAGCAAATATCCTAGTGAATTTCAAAGAAAATGTTTAACTACTAATATTTATAAAACTAGATTGTTAAATCTTTGTAAAAATTACAGATTCAATATTCTGATATTTTTATATGCAAAGCTCTTTAAATCAATTTATATCTTCAAACAATATCATTATGCAATCTCAATCAATCATTATAAATTTACTAAAAAAATTGATTATGACATGTGTCTACTAAGTTACAGTCAATTGAAGCTTTGTGTTTATTCAAACTGTTGACCAAGTATAACTGAGAGGAATGCAATTTGTCAGTTATGAATGTTTTGTCTGTTTGTTTTTATTAAACATTCAAATTGATGATTGTTCATTTAAAAATGAACATTTTAAATATTTATTTTTTTTTTATAAAGTTCTATCTAATCCTGTATAACATTTTTGTGGTCACTTTAGCACGGGCTTTGTGTTCTGTTTTATGTCTTCTCTCATAGTAGATTTAGAAATATTGCTTTTTCTCATAGAGATCTGAGATCAGATGAATGAGGTGGCCATTCAACAATTCCTTCATGACCTATCCATCTGTCATCAAATTCCTGGTTTAATAGCTTACATATACACTGAAAAATGTCATGGAGCACCATCTTGCTGAAACTACTTTTCTGTTTAGATTTAATGGTACATCTTTTATACTTAGTTGTACAATCAGAGGGAACTGAATAATTTGAATCAATATAAAGCTTTAATTGTCCATAAGTTTTAATAGACACGTTATGGAAAAATGCATTGGATGAAACTTTCTTGTCTTTTTCCATAGAATCCAAATAAATAAATATATATATAACATATTTTGATTTTTGTTCTGTCTATACTGTATATATAAGTTAATTTTGTAATATTGTTCCTTTTGGAATGAGAAAAATAATTAGAAAAAATAAAGTTAGAGTGCGGACTTTGAGGTGTACAGATGTGTTGTGTTCTTTTCTCCATCTTTGTTTCGCGCATCCCTACACTCGATCCCTATGACTATGACTGCAAAACAATATGACATATATATATGTTACCGCTAAAGCTCGAAACTCGTTAATCTGCAGATTACCTAGCTAATCTGCAGATTAACTAGTGTGATCCGTTAAAGTTGTGAAAATTGTTCCATTTCTCAAATTACCTAGATAATGTGCAGAGTATCTTGGTAATCTGCACATTACCTACTAGGCACTCGGTAAAGTGAAAATAAGATCTTTGCCACAAATAAATGTACCACAAATAGGTGTGCTTGTTGCAGAAACCAATTGCTATGAAAATCAAAGTCTCACCAATCTTTATACTGCACAATTGGATAATGTTACTTATGGTGGGTAAAATGGCGGCTTGTCTCTGATTCCAGCAAAGAAAGGAAACAGTGGGGACGCACGTTCAAACCTAACCTAACCTATTCTAATAATTCGGTTGGTAATAATTATGGTAATTTATTAAAATAGGTTAGGTTAGGACAGAACATGCGTCCCCACTGTTTCCTCTCTTCTGTTTGCTGGAATCAGAGACGAGCCGCCATTTTACTCACCAAAGGTAACATTAACTGCACAATTACATCATGCGATCACCAGAAAAAGTATGATAACTTTATTATTTTTCGTCTCCGGTCGAAAAGTAGGGTATGGTTGAAGTCGTCTCGGTCCCCTCAGTTCAGATAGATACTCAAAGTCCCGAAATTCCATAGGTGGTTATCTATATAATAATTTCCCTAATTGTATTAATATTTTAAATCGTTTGATTTTTTGTATGTTTTTTAATTGGTTGATGATTGATTCTATCAACTAATTTGTCGATTGTTTGATTGTATTAACTTGATTCTTTAGATATCGAAAATAAAATAAAGAACATTATGTTAATTTAAGCGTACAGAAACGTTGCTGTTGTTTCAGCAAAGATTTTATTTTCACTTTACCAAGTGACTAGTAGGTAATTTGCAGATTACCTAGATAATCTGCACATTACCTAGGTAATTTGAGAAATAGAACAATTTTAGCAACTTTAACGGATCACGCTAGTTAATCTGCAGATTAGCTAGGTAATCTGCAGATTAACGAGTTTCCGAACTTTAGCGGTAACATATACAAAAACAAAGTATATACATTTTTTTTTTGTAGGATTACATTTCAAAATTTCTCCTTATTCACCTAAGAAAGAAGGCATACAGTGACATAATTTTATCATTATTAAAGTTCCTTTAAAATTACAAAAAATGAAAAAGACAGTTTGTATTGGCCAAGTTGTTCTCACATTTTTAGCTTGTAACACTTTTTACATGGGACCTATGTATAAAAATTATGTAAATTATACTAGGGTTATTTTTTTTAACCTCCACTAATGTATGAAAAAAAATTGGAAGCATGTGAGACAGGGACAGGGTACACATCTACTGAGTAGTATGTTCTCTTGCCTAAACTTAGTGTTGTGCCAAGCTATTTTAGACATTTGCTACTCTCAGTAAACACGTAAACATGATACTGCCAATCTATTCTCCTGTCAACTGTGAAGTACGAGCAGTAATTCAGTGTCTATAGGCTGAAGGGGCTGAATGGAGGTGAAATTCATTAAAGGATGTGTAATGTGTATGGTGAGAACCTCATGAGTTATGGATATGTATGTGAATGGTGCAGGAAATTCAAACAAGGACATGACAATGTTCATGATGAGGGCAGTCAAGGGAGGAAGTGTGTGATGATTGACGATTTGGTGGACAAAATGGATCAGTTGGTGCAAGAAAGGCGTCGGTTTACGATTTCTGAGCTCAGTGAGGAGTTAACTCAAATTTCAAGGTTCACACTGTATATTGCTGACTGACAATGTTAAAGGTTGGCTGAATGGCCTGGCAGCAACATTCTTCAACATGGGTATAGAAAAGCTAGTGTCATGGTATGATGTCTGCCTGAATCGACAAGGCAATTATGTGGAAAAATAGATGAAGACTGTAACTACCTTCTACAAATAAAATGGTTTGTTCTTCATTCTTGTTTTTTTATTCTGAGTCAGTGGAATTTGAAAAAAAATAACCCTTGTATTAAAACATTTAATTTCTTGAACTTGACATAACTGTCTTAATAGTTATGAACTAATAGATTATGTCAACATTGAGCAATTCTTGGTGTTATTAGCATAAAAATTATAACAAAACTTATCAGTAATTTCAATATTTTAGTTATTGAACTAATTGAAAGGCACAAATTGTTTTATTTTATCTGAAATATTTTATTACAATTTTGTACAATAAAATTATAATAAAATATTTCATAAAATTGCTATGCTAATGTCTTTTAGTAACAATATTATGTTATGCTATCTAAATATTTTAGTAAGTCTGAAAGAAAAACACACTACACTAAAATCAGTTCTGCTGTATATTATGTCTTTTTAAATCCTGGTTAGTTATAATAATTAATAATTTTTAATTAAAAGTAACTTACAAGTACCTGTAATACATAAATTGTTAAATGATTTAGTTAATTATTAGACATTTAAATAGATATGAAGATGTTTCATTCATTTTCCACTTGCATTCATTATTGATATTTATTTATGCAAATTTATTTATTATTGTGAAAAATAAATGAAAAATATTCAATAAAATAGTATTTAACATAATTTTTATTTAGGTTCTGCAGTGATTACGTTACCTCCTCGAAATGCTACCAAATTAGAAGGAGATGGAGTTGAATTAATCTGTGAAGCTAAAGCTTTTCCTTCAAACATTACTCACCATTGGTATTATAATGGAATAGACATATCTGAATTATCGTGGCTAGAGTCACGCACAAATATTCGACGAGATGGCACATTATTTATTAATCCAACTTCAGCAGAAGATACTGGATTATATACTTGTGAAGTTTCAAATGGTATTGGTAATCCAAACAGTGCATCAGCATATCTTAATGTAGAATGTAAGTTCAAAATAATTTTTTTATTGATAAAAATATAGCAAAAATATTTTAACATTGCAATAAGTTTATTTAATGAAATTTTACGTTAGATCCTGCAAGAGTAACATATTCACCAACTATTCAATATTTACCATTGGGATTATCTGGTATAGTAAAATGCTATATTCAAGCTAGTCCACCATTTCAACATATTACATGGACTAAAGATCAAAGGCCATTTGATCCACATGCCACACCTGGAGTATCAACATTAAACAATGGATCTCTCTTTTTTCAGCATGTAAATATTGAATACCAAGGACGATACCAATGTACACCTTATAATATTCATGGAACTGCTGGTACATCAAATGAAATGGAAATATTAGTTCGAGGTAAATAAAATATTTATTTTTCTAATTACTGATATTTGAGGCTAAATTTAAGCCTATGAATTAAAAATTACATTTCATAATTTAATCATACAAAAATAAAGCAAATTATATTAATCATTTAAATATTTATATAGAACCATCAGTATTTACAATAAAACCAAAACCTATTTATCAAAAAACTGTAAATATGGAAGTAACAATGCCCTGCAGTGGTACTGGACAACCAAAACCTCTTATCAGCTGGAGAAGAGTATGCTAATTTTCTTTTAATATAAAGTTATATTTTTTTAAATTTTAGTAATTATTAGTTACTAATTTATTAATCATTAACAATGATTACTTGTTTTAAAATGAAGGCAGATGCAAAAAAGTTGCCTCGTGATCGAACAGAAGTGATTGGTGGCAATTTAACAATTCGAGGTTTGCGAAAAGAAGATCATGGAACATATGAATGTGTTCTTGAAAATGAAATAGCAACATTGGTTACAAGTAGTCTACTTCTTATTGAAAGTAATAAATTTTTGCATAAACTATTTATTGTATACTGTATTTACTTTTAAGCATTATTATTTTTCATTTATTCATTTTTAGGCACAACTCCTCATGCACCTACTAATTTATCAGTTAATACTAGTGCTTTTGCAGCAACATTGAGTTGGCTTCCAGCATATGATGGTGGCTATGAACAAAATTATGTTATTTGGTAATGAAGTTAAAATTGATATCAATTTTAATATTTTCATCTTCAAATAAGTTTAAATCATTTTGAACAAAAATATCTTTTTTAAATATTTAATTTTTATTTGGATTTTAATAATTGTTTAAGGTATCGGTTAAAAGAAAGGGATGAAAATGATTGGCGAACAATTCATGTTCAGCCAAAAGGTGTAACTACATTTACAATTTATAATCTTCAATCCAATGCAGAATATGATTTTCAAATTCTTTCTCGGAATATTCTTGGAGATGGACAGTTCAGTCCAATTGTAAAGGCAAAAACTAAAGGTAAATTCAAATAAACTATAGAGGAACATTTTGGAAAGATAAATATTAATTATAAATTAAAATTGATTTCATAAATAAAAAATTCATTAAGTAAAATAATTTATTTGTTTCATAAATTTCATATAAATATTGATATAGATTTTATAAATACAGTAAGACCCCGCTTAACGTGGGGATGCGTTCCTAGACAATAAAGTGCTAAACGAGGTTGTTTTAACATAGAGTAAATAGGGATAGGGGAACACGTGACCGAAAATTAAAAAATTTTACTTAATTTTAAGTTATTTTCATATTAATTTGTATAATAATATATGTTAAATAACACATAAACATATATTATTATACATTTCTGTGTGTATATTAATTAGTTCATTTTTTCTATATTAATAGTTCATTTTTTGTGATGAAGGTCCTGACTTTTCTGAAATTCTTGTTTTTTGCAATAAAGTCCTGAAGTTTCATTTGTCGCATTTTTCTTTCCTTAAGCAAATGTCAGTAGCAGGAAATCACATCCAAAACACCTCGTTTTGCTTTTGCATTCCTTTCAAAATCTGGATCATTTGCTACAATTTGATCAACAATTTTGATTATTGTTACCAAACTTTTTCTAAGGAAATCTGTAACAAGTTCTTCGGGTTCTTTGTTTTCAGAATTACTGTTTTCCAGTTCTACATGGATTCCTTGTTTTGCCAGTTCTTGAAGATCGTCATTGATAAGACTTATCAGAAACCTCAATATCCTGTTTGTCTACATCTCCTAGTCCTGCTGTATCAATTGGGTTGAGTTTGATCAACCTAAAGATACAATGATAAAGATACAATAATCTTCTCATTGAGAATTCTTGGATACCTTCAGCCGTAACTTCTTCCACACTTCATTCGTGCATTTATCAGTTAATTCTTGCCAAGCAAAGTCAATATTGCCCATGGCATCCATGATGTTACATTTTTTCCAAAATTGCACCAAACAAACATAGATTTAAAGAAAGTACCTTTTTGCCACCTTTAAATAATCGTATTATATACAATCAATAAAATGCCGTAATAATTTAAATCAGCGTAAATTTTGAGCTTTTTTTTAAGGCTTCAAGCAGATGGCATTATATCGAATCATCATTAAGCAGGGTCTTACTGTATTTAATATAATAATTTATAACTTAAAACTATCACATATTCCATTATGAAATAAAAATTATAGACAATCAATTTTTATATTTGACATAAGTTTTGTTATTCTGAGTAAATTTGATTAAAATTTTCATAGTTTATACACATTATGAGATAAAAAGATAAAATAAAAATAATTTAATGAAATGAATTTTAAATTCATGATATTTATTATTAATAACTTTATTTGCAGCTTTTAATTTACTTGCATTTTTTTTCTTTCTATTTCAATAGAATGGGATTATTTAGGTGGTGTTTACCCAACAGATGCTTATGGAGCAACATATATTCCAACTGTACAAAAACCTGCAGGTTAGTAAATATAAATGTATCAAAAATTTTCAGACAGTTATTAATAGACATTTTTGTGAATAAATATTAAAGTATGTACAACTTTATTATTATTATTTTTTCTATTTTTAAGAAAATATGTTATCATTATATGCTAAATTTCATTTTAAAAGGCTCTTATTTATATTTTAATAGTTTAAAACTTAGCCTTATTTAAAGATTAAAAGACTAAAGTTTGTTATATAAATTAAATTTAAATTTCTAAAAACAAAATTAATCATTTTTTTTATATAAAAATCATAATTTTGTTGTTTGATATAAAATAATGAAATCTAAAACAACATTGTAAAAATTTTATAATTAGTACTTGTTAATTTCAGTTAATCAATATAAGCACAAATATAAATTACAAAACAAAAAAAATAATTCAGTTTATTCAGAACATTATTGATAGATTGTAACTATTTAAATAATATGAAGTATTTCATAGATTTATGCCAAAGATATTTTTTTGAATTTATTAATTATTTTCATATTTGAACAATTGTTATTTATCTTGGACTGATTGATTATGAATTAAATTGTCTTGTAGACAAAAAAACATTTAAAAACTATAAATGAATGAAAAATAAATTCTTATTTGTTACTGTAAATTAGACCTTATAAAGATTACTATGCACATACCTGCAATATTTTAATTAAGCATTAAGTTTTCTACAATATTCTTATTCAGCATGTTAGGTGATTTGTTTGCAGGAAAGTTTTGCATTTTTTTTTAATATCGCATGCTTGTTTTTGTGATGAATAATAACAAAAATTTATTGTCTTGCATATTTAAATTACAGTTATCCCATGGTTCACTGTAATATGGTTTGAGAATTGGAAAAAATGTCACAATTTTTAACTGTAAACATCATAATTCAATATTTTTTATTATTAAGCAAGCATGCATGCTGTCTTATATTTGCCCATAGATTTTAAAATATTGAAAATTTCAATGTTGTTTCATGTCTTTTACTTTCTTTAATGAGAACTGATTGTACAGTTTTTTTATTCCTTGTCCTAGCTTTCCATTCTAACTTTCCTATAAATTAGGTGTTGCTGTTGTTTGCAATAGTGCTCTAAATGAACCTGATAGACTCTCACTGTGTTTTGTTTTTATAGAATAAATTAAACATTACTAATAAAAAGATTAAATCTCTAAAGATCTCTTAGGCAAATGCAAGCAAATGAAAGTATTAGATTTTATGAAAAAAAGTAGAGAAGAATCAAGACGTTACATATATTTCAGATTAAGATCAACAGGAAAGCTCAGAAGATGATGATATTTTGCCAAAAAGAAAACATCCTTGTTTAAAAGAGTTTAGTACAGAAAAAATTAATATTAATGTGCAATATTTCTGATTGTGATTGTTAATTAATCATTGATAGCTTTAATAAACATATTTCTCTTAATTAATTAATTCTGAAAAAGAACAGTATACTTTTGCTAACTTTTGGAACCTAACCCTATGTTTTGTACTAGTCC
The DNA here is from genome assembly GCF_000671375.1 of Centruroides sculpturatus. NCBI lineage: Eukaryota > Metazoa > Arthropoda > Arachnida > Scorpiones > Buthidae > Centruroides > Centruroides sculpturatus. The sequence continues at coordinate 205,355 of NW_019385306.1, read as the reverse complement.
TTTGTTTCAGATCCACAAGTTTCCAGAGATGATTTGTGTATTTTCCTGTACTGTAATGTCACTGTCATGCCACCATTAAGACACTGAAAGAACTATGGAACTGCAGAACTATAGAATTGAGGATATAATTGATTTTGAAATTACTAATAGAAATTTGTTCATAATGTCCATTTTGTTAGGCTTTGTAAGGCCTATAATTGCAAGGCTTTTTATATTTTAAATTATAAAGAAAGTATTTTCAATTGTTTTTATACAAGTTTAAATTTTTTCTAACATAAAGGAAGCAACATAAATTTTTTCTAACATAACATACTACATTCATCATGGGGAAATATCTTTTAAAACTGATAAAAATTTAAAGTAAAAATTAACTTAAATTAATTTAAATAAAAATCTTAAATCCTATTTTTCTCCTAGGAGATAATTGGCAAAATTATCTTCTAAAATTTAACTAATAATCCACTATTATTGTCTATGGGAAATATTTATATTGTTGTTTAATTCATAAAGTAGTCCAAAATATTCACAGAATATCATAGAATTAAGTCTTATGCAAAATTTTCAGATTTTTGTGTAGTTTCTTCTATAAACTTTGTATTTTCTAATTTATTCTCTGGCTATTATGACAGCCAACCCCTGCACAATATCTACCTGAATTAGTTTTGAGGGATGTTGCCAATTAAAAACTAAAAATTGCAGACCTATACTAACAACTAGCAGTATCTTACTGGGTGCCTAGACATGCACATGCACCCTCATGTGGCAGAATTCAAAAACACATTCTGGAAACTGAGTAGGACAAGAGTATGGATTCACATAACATTGCACTTTTTTTGAACCTAACTATCATGTTATATGGGGGATATTTGTATTTCATTTATCACTAATTAAAAAAAAGTACTTTCAGATGATGAACTTCAATGTTCTTTATGTATTTAATACACCAATCATGACTGTGAGATTGGTTTGTACTGTACAATAAAGCTAACTGTGCTTATCTGGATCAGATCAAGTGAATCTGATAATTCTTACAGAAACTTCAAATATTCTAATTAAAGTCATGAAGATGATAATATTATTCAATTTAATAAGTGGGATGAGGTCCAAAGGGTTAAAAAACATTAAATCTACAAAAATGTCCTGTTTACATGAGCCATTTAAGCATATAAAAATAGTTGGGCGATAAGATAAATTTATATAGCTCTGACTGGCACTGAATATATTAATCAAATTGTAAGAAATGTAATGTATCTAAAAGTTTTAAGCAATTTTTCATTGCTAATGGTAAATTTTTAAGTCAGTTAAATTAATATTAGTATCTTTATGTTTGAAATAAATTTGCAGATTATGAGAGTTGAATAGGATAATTTCATGAAAAGGAATGTTAAGTAAAACAGTTAACTGAAAAATCTAATATTATATTTTGAATTTTTAAATTATCAAATTAACTTTAGAATTTTTCCATGATATCTTAGAGAGTTTTTGTCTACAAATACTAGGTTGTTCAATAAATTTNATGAAAAGGAATGTTAAGTAAAACAGTTAACTGAAAAATCTAATATTATATTTTGAATTTTTAAATTATCAAATTAACTTTAGAATTTTTCCATGATATCTTAGAGAGTTTTTGTCTACAAATACTAGGTTGTTCAATAAATTTTGTCGTTCGATAAGAAAAACACAATTTTATTATTCAATATAATCTTCCTGAACTTCAATAAACTTGTTCCAGTGATCTTCTAATTTATGGATTCCATACCCGAAGTGAGAATCTGGAAGACTGTCAAAATATGCTTCCTTGGCTGCTATTATTTCTTTGTTTGATGAAAATCTTTTCCCACACATGAATTTTTTGAGATATGAGAACAACCAGAAGTTTGAAGGAGCTAAATCTGGCAAACAGGGTGGATGTTGCAACAACCTGTACTTTAATTCACTGATTTTTGCAATGGTTTTTTGAGCTGTGTGAGAGGGTGCATTGTCTTGATAAAAAATTATTTTTTATTTTGTAAATTAGATCTTTTCTCATGAATTTTTACATGCAGCTGGTCCAAAAGGTTACAATAATAATCTGAATTTATTGTTTTACCAGTTCGGAGGTAATCCACGAACAAAATTCCTTTTGCATCCCAAAAAACTGATACTAGCACCTTCTTGGCTGATTTCTGCACCCTAACTCGCTTCGGAGCCGAAGTACCGGGTTCACACCACTCCTTAGTCTCTTGTTTTGATTCAGGATCATGGTAGTAGACCCAAGTCTCATCCATAGTGATGAAACAATGCACAAAATCCTTTTTATCCTTTCTAAAATGCTCCAAATGTTGCTGAGAAAGTCGCATTCACATGTGTTTTTGTTCCATTGTTAGCGATTGCGACACCCATTGTGCACATAGCTTTCTGTAACCTAAAACTTCAGCCAAAATATTGCTAACACTGCCTAATGAGATCTGTAGAGCTTCTACTAAATCTCTCTCGGTTAATCGACAATCTACCAAAACCATATGCTGTATTTTTGCTACGATTTCTGGTGTTGATGCACTTTTTAGAAATCCTTCACGTGGATCGTCTGCAGGACTTGTACGACCTCATTTAAATTCAGCAACCCGTCTTTCTGCTGTTTTAATTGAAGGTGAAGAGTCCTTATACACTTTTAACAATCGTTCACAAATTTGTTTTGGTGCTACACCTTCCAAAAATAAGAATTTTATCAATGCACATGTGAGGGCCGAACAACCCTCAATAAAGTGTTATTTTAAATTTTAATCATTGGAAACTTTAATCGGTTAAATTCGAGTGTTTTATCGAGTTAGGCTAAAAGCCATAAAAATTATTTCCCACGGAGTTTGTTCCTTGTTGAGTCGGATCCAGTTAGTCAGGGATGTGTCACCAGGAACTTTCGATGGAGAATCCATATTGGACACCAGACCCTTAACAACAACCACCTGACCTAATGAAAAAACCCAAGAGGAATTACAACAAACAAACCAAAAACCCTCAAAAGGAGAGTCATCTTCAAAAGTCCGTCCAACAAAGTCGTCCTCTAGAATTTAAAATCGTGACCCAGGATTAAACCCGAGAGAAAAAATTCGTGCCTGATTAAGCCTCTACACTCCTCCATGCCTCCACACCAGTGAATGGACAAGATTCGGAACTAGTGGAAAGAACAGTCCATCGACAAGGTATTTATCAACTTGCGATTCGTTTGTAAACTCTCTCTCTCGACAGGCCTCTCTTGAATAGGGGAACTATGACCGAAATTGACTCTCTTTGTATTTTCTTTAGTTTCATTAAAAGTGTTAATTGTTAGCAACCATGGAATCCGATTAAGTTACTTCCTTGTCTCTCTCCTCACCTCTACTCCGAATCCAATCGCTCACCGCTACCGCTCGCGTGACATAACGTCGCGATTTCCGAGTCCCCCAGAGACTCGGTGGTGTCAGATTTAGGTCTCCTGACGTGGTGTCAACGAGACACTGACCCTACGGTCACACACATGATATTCAATTTTTTCCATTGTAAAAAAATACAGTGACACGTCAACTTTGAACAGCTGTAAATATATGAATGAGTTGACAGATCTACATGAAACTTCACATGTGTTCATAAAAAAGTAGTACCATTTTTAGAGAAATAAAGCCATGAATCTACTAGCGCCATCTCTTATGGAATGACGAAACTTATTGAACAACCTAGTATGTTAAAGTAATAAATAAAATAAAATAAATGATTACTATACAATAAAAAAAATACAATAAAATACTTCAAAATTTTTAATATTTGAAGTATTTTTATTGTATTAAATTACAGTGCTTTCAAATAAAATAAATTTTGAAATTTAAATATGATGCAGAGATGGAGTTTACATTAATGTTAATTCTTTATGAAATTTTAACAAAATGATAAACAACATTTTGGTAATAATTATATAAAAATATGAAGAAATATTTTAGTTTCTTGTATATTAATATTTTCAATAGATACAATAAATTAAATTTTTTATAATTAATAATAATAATAATTGCAGGCAGGTATTAATTCGTTATTTCCTGATAGTAAAGTAAATAATAGTTTATTATTTATTATAGTATTCACTATTTGATATCATATATTTTAGTATTAAGAATTTAATTATAAAATTATCATAGGTCCAAAACCTTGGCCTCCTCGCAATGTGACTATCACAAATACTCCACATGGAGTTCTTATTTCCTGGTTACCTCCCATGAATAAGTCAATACCTGTGGCATTTTATTATGTGGAATATAAAACAGAAGACAGACCTTGGAAACGTTGGGAACCTGTCAAAGATGAAAATTCATATCTTGGTAAAATATTTTAAATTCAATTTAAAATATTGTGATAATATTAATTACATTTATAATTTTAAGTATATTTAACTTTCTTTTGTTTCATTCAGCCAAAGGTTTGCCAGCTGGATATTCTTACTATTTTAGGGTGTTCTCATATTCAATAATGTCTGTCGGATCACCTAGTGAAGAAGTAATATTTTTTCTGCCAAGTTAGTACAGTTTAACAAATTACCGCATATTATTCATTACTTGTTAAATCCTAATAATATAATGTAAGTTTTGAATATTGTAATTATATTAAATAATAATATATTTTCTATATGACAAATTATACATTAACTAGCTTACCCGTCACGTATTGCTGCGATCTCAGAAGAAAGGAAATTCAAGCAAACTCATTATTATAAAATTCAATTTACATTTTATCATTTTTATTGAAACTTATTATTATTATTATTATTCATTTTCATCAGGAAAACATTTCAAAGTGTTGTTCCAATTCTGTTTATTTATTGGCGTGCTTGTGGATACATGATATTTTTTGTTTTTCCATCTGGTGCGTACACAAATAAATCAGAAGGTTTTCCGACGTGTGAGCTGGCCACGTACAGTTGTCCATGCAAGAAGCACGGGTTCTCCAAATTTAGCCCACACACTTGCAGCGATTGTCAGAAGTGCAATATTTCCCATTTTTATATATATATTTTTTAATCCTTTATAATTTTAATTATATAATTGCTTCTTCCTCTCTTCCTTGGCATGTTGTGAAATTTCTGATAGTTGGATAATAAACCGTTTTATTATAATTTGTCTTTATAAATTATTTTGAGTTGATATTAAAATTTGGAAAAGAGGAGATCCCTACATAGGTAAAATAGGCAAATTTCCTCCTACAACTTCGGTTGTTGTTTGAGATACAGTTAAGATTTTAACAAAGTTCGAGTGAATACATAATTAGCAAAAAATAATTGAAATAAAGTGATTAAACAAAAATTATTACAAATATCTTAAATAACAGTTCACAAATGCATATATAGAGATATTTTTTGGAGGGGGAAATGGTCTTCACAATTTGAAATCAATTGATCTTACGATGAAATGCTTGTGATAAACTCACGCCATCTATCGTAGGATAAATGTACTATGCCAGAAACCTTCGCGGGAATGTATTGAAAAACTTCCCAAAGCTTCATGGCAATCGTACTATGCCAGAAACCTTCACGGGAGTATATTAAACAATTTCCCAAAGTTTCATGGCAATCAGATAAATGGTGTGGTAATGCATGAAGGACAGGCACACAGACATACATTCATTTTTATATATATATATAAATAAATATACAATTTAAATAGAAAAATTTATAAATAATAGAAACTTTATATTGGAATGTAAAGATAAATTATTTCAACTATTTATTTAGAATACTAATATTTGAATAATTTATCTTTAATCAGCTGAACATGGAGCCACTAGTCGCAGTAAAGCTATTACAGCAGGTGTTGTTGGTGGAGCTGTTTTCTTTATAGTGGCAAGTATTCTGTCTGTATGTGCAGTTAAAATATGCAATAAACGTAAAAGAAGAAAAACTGAAAAAGGTAAGACTAATAATGTGTTATAGTAGTAATTTATTTTAACAAATTAATATTCTATGTTACTATATTAGCTTATTATTTTGTGTATGTTATTTTTTAATATAATATTTTACCATTTCTGATGTATAAAAAAACATTTTTCATGTACACTGGGTGATTGGTTAATGAACAGTTCGGACAGCAAACAAATCAGATAACAAAACACTTTTGCGAAAGATTTTTATGTTCAGACAATGAACACTTCATAGAACATACACAAAATAACGAATACCGATTGGTTTTCCCTTGTCTACAGGTAACAATTCAAAACCTTTTAGAGTGCAGGAGATGCTCAACCTGATACCAATCAGATATTATCTCTCCGAACTTGGAAACTCTCCATTGTAATTCCATCTTTTTGTTTACCTTTCTGACAAATAATTTTTTATAGTCTTTGCAAGATTGTTGGGCACTCATTAAGTTTTGCATCAGTTTTTATTTTCTAAAGGTCAGAGTTTAACTATCCTATCAGATATATTTTAACAGTTTAACACCAAAATTTCAAATTTCATTTGGGCCTCACATTTACATAATTCTTTTGTGCGTTAGTTGATTTCTGTTCACTGAATTTTTGTGAATGCTTTTCTGAACTTTTTATTTCAAAAATACATTGATAATATTATGAAGCCTAAAAAGTGGAGTGTCAAGACATAAAAATCAAACAAGAAGTAATAGCCAAGGTAGAGAGTGGGCAGATGTCTGATGGTGCTAGGAAGTATGGATTGAACAGGTCTACACTACAGTAGGTACAATCTTAGCTAAGAAATAAACCACCAAACGATCGCCTTAATATCGGGCTATAATATGGCTAAATAAATTATTAGTATAAAGTAATTTGACATTAGATGTAGACGTTAGGTGCCATCTCTTAAGTAAATTAATAATTATAAATTAAATAAATTTAGAACCTTCTGGAATAAAAGAACTGGCCTGGAACTTAGCTAAGAAAGATATAATCAAGAAGACTCGAGCAGCTAAAGGAGTAATGGAAATCACATCTGAGAAACAAAGATGTGTTATCTATGAAAAAATGGAGAGATTGCTTTCAGTTTCTTATTACATGTAAATAAACATAGTAAGAAAGTATATAATTTTTTATTTATTTTTTGGGGTCTCCAAAATGAATTAATCAAATTCCCATAAAAATCTATGGTAAAACAATAATTGGTTAACAAACAGTTAGGATAGAACAACATCTTGGAACAGATTATGTTCATTAACCAATCACCCACTGTATATAATCAAAATATTTTACTACACACTTATTAAATTACAATATTTTCATATCTTCTGTATAAAATATAAATAGTAGTATCATTAATATATTGTATTATATTTGACATATTTGGGCAAATCATTATATTAAGTTATTTAATTTCTTTTGAAAAAACAATTTATGAAAGATATCCAATAAATGGTTTTTGGAGTCATCATAAATTTATAACATTTAATTTTAAAATAGTCATCATTTTCCTCTTTCATGCATAATTTTCTTTTCAATTCAGGCATTTGTTATTACTGTTAGTTTGATTTAAAAAAAACAAACAAACAAAATGTATAGGCTTATGAAGTGCTGCTACATTATTCAAAACATTGCTTTCTAATTCCTTCTGTTATATTGAACAAATAAAATTTGTTTTAAATCAATTTAGATGGGTGCATTGATCACATAGTGGAATTTTTCAATTAGGTTTTGAGTAGATTTAAAGATATGTGAGAAAGTGTTATCATTACAAACACAACAAATATAATAAAATATATGGAAAATTTACAAAAGCAATGACTATCATAAATATTCAAGCTCTTTTATTTTCAAAATGAAATGACCATCTCTTCTTTATTTTATGTTTTTGATACAAAGAATATTTACATTCCTGATGGAATTTCATAGATAATTAAATTGTCATTGCATATTTTCTAGTCATTCAGGTATCATCACTCCAAACTGCTAATCTTTTTAAAGAGTACAAATATATAAATAATAGTTCATTTTCAAAGTGTGCCATTTATTCAAAGAATTATGAGTTCATTAAGTCTCCAAAACTTATTTATTGAATTATTTCATATATTGTAATAAAAACATTAAATTTATTATTTATATTTTATTTTTTAGTGTATTTTCTAAAATATTTTCACTTATTCTATTAAATTTATTATTTAAATTTGCTTTTTTTTCTTTTTGCCTTCAGTTTCCTTTATCTATCTTTTGGTACCTGCAATTATGAGCTTGGAAGCAGATTACTTTATGCTTCAAATCAATTTCAAGATTTCTTTTGAATTTCCTTCATACAGTAAAATTTTGAATGTAGTTCAAAAATTATATCAGTTAGCAAATATTAACACATTAAAAATGTTAAGTATTCATAATTAGGAAACATAAATTTTTATTCATTTTAGCCTATATAATGGTTACATGTCCAGTTGGAGATGGAAGGAAGGAAGGACATTCTCATGAAAGAAGTCCAGTGCCACATAAAAAGTACATATTAATTTTCTTAATTTTTAATATTAAACATAACTTTAATTTTTATAATTGATAATATCAATAATATAATTTTTAATATATCAATTTTGTAAACTTTGCATCTAATATTTTAAAAAATAAATAACCAAAATTACTGTATTTACTCAAATATAAGATGCCATCAAATCTAAGACACATTAATTTCTACATGCTCACCCATGGATTTTTTTTTTCTTTTGAAAAAATACACATCTTGAGACAAATTTGTCAGATCTGTCTGAATCTATACATAAATTTTTTCAGTATTATATAGTAAAGTAGGTTGTATATCGCTATCTTCCATTGTACCAAAGTTGGAAACCTCTTCACTTTCCATGTTAGGCTCTTGTGAATCAACACTGATTCAATGCCACACCTCTCCACACACACAATCATCCTCAGTGCTATTTGAAGCATTATAAATGCAGCATTTCTTGAGCATGCTGAACATTTTTTTGCAGTTTTTATCCAAGTAGTTATGACTTTACTGTAAGAGGCTAATGAGATCAAGTTGATCTTTTAAATATTTAGTATTACAAGTATTGGTCTAATAAAATCATTAAAATGATGCAATGGGTCAGTGATAGAGAAATAAGTTGCATGGCACTAGAAATAACTAATTATGACATATTACATCAAATCTAAGATGTACTCTATTTTCAGAAATTCAAAAACCTGGAAAAAAGTGCTTACATTCAAGTAAATACAGTATTAATTTTTGAAATTTATTTTAATGATTGATTTAAGCATTTTGTAGAATATTTGGCTGCAGAAAAATTTTTTTAGTCTTACATAGAGAAACAGATTTAGAACTTTGAATATAGTCAAATTAAATATTTCATTTTATGTTCAAATAATCAGAATTGTTACATAGTGTGAAGTATTTAATTTCATTAAAGCAAAGAAAATTTTTGCCACTTTCATTTTTTTATNTTAATTTCATTAAAGCAAAGAAAATTTTTGCTACTTTCATTTTTTTATGTTGATCTAAACCAAGGGTCGCCAAAGTGGTCGATATGGACCCCCAGGGGTTGATGCAACATCATTGGGGGTTGATGTGGCTAGGGGTCGATGTGGCTAAGGGGTCACAACCCTTTTTTTTTGCTTAGACAGAGACCACAACCCACAATGTTTTTTTTTTTTTTTTTCGTTCATACATATACACTTGTAATAAAACTTTATGGTGGGGGTCAATGTGAGGCTTTGGAAAGTAATTGGGGGTCGACGGTTAAAAAAGTATGGCAACCCCTGATCTAAACATTTTAAAATGAATTGTATATATTTTATATCAAAACTTGTTTTATTTTATTATAATTGATCTAATTATCAGATTAGCAGTTATTAGAACTTCATATAAGTCCTTGTAAGTACAAATAAAGTTAATTCAAATACACTAATACAAAACAAATATAGTTGTTGAAATTAAATATTAAATCATTCATAGCAATTCATAGAGCTATGAATAATTTATAAATGGGGGGTGCAAAAGTAGGTATACAGTTGAGAATCTCAGAAATACAAATGTTTGGTGTTCATTACTTTAATTTTATTATCTTTTATTAGTTTGTGTTCCTTATTTGTGATTTAATTTGTACATACAGTAGAGCCTTGATTATCCGACCCCCAATTAACTGACCATCCTAGTCGACAAATTTCAAATGTTCGCTAGTGATGTGGCGCAACAATATTTGGCTATGTCTTGGCTACTTCAATATTATTTTTACGTGTTTTAGCTGGCAACACTCATTCGACCATGAAAGGGAGCCAGTATTTAAACGAGGCTTAATTTTCTAATTTTTAACGATACAATATCGACGATTATTATTTTAAAAAATTTTTGTTAGGCTTAACATCGATGAAAATTCAACGCGAAGTAGGTTAATAGCAATATACTAATATACTAATTACATGGGATATAATAATATACTACACTAATAATAGATTTTTTCATACTTTTCGGTTATCCAACTTTTCAATTATCCGACCAACCCCAGTCCCCAATTGAGTCGGATAATCGAGGCTCTACTGTAAAAATAAATGCTTTTTCATCCTATTTTCTCCCTGTTTGTTTTTTTTTCCATAATAACAACTGTACCCACCTGTATAATTTGCACCTCCCTATATAATTTCAGCAATTGTATTTTTATTCTAAACTAGCAGGTAGGCCCGGCATTGCTCGGGCAAAAGTAACGATAACTAAGATTAAGGTTATTACATTACAGTCAACCTTACCCGTTTTCACAGAATGCAAGAATTCGCTCCCCTTGTTTCCAGACTAATTAGAGAATTTTTAGATGGTTCTAAAAATATGTTCGATTTCCCGCAAAAACGAAAAAACTTCATCTGCGTCTTGCATGTCGCTTTCTCTTAACAATTTTATTGTTGACACTTCCATTGTTACTTAACACTTCCATTGTTGATGGAAGTGTTAAGCCTTAATCCTGTCCCTCTCCTCCGTGGGGAGGAATTTCGTAAAATCCCTTCTTAGTGTGCATTTTCGTGACATACCCTAACTGTGTACCAAATTTCAACTTTCAACTCCTAACCGTTTGGGCTCTGCACTTATTATTATCATCAACCCGTCTCAATTATATATATAGATGCACAATAAATTCTAAACATCATAAAATTTAAAAGCTTTCTTTGTTTATACAAAGAAGAAATTTTGTTATAATCCAAAACAAAATCTAATAAATTTGTGTGTGTATAGAGGACATTGGATATAGTATCAATATTAAATTCTAGTGTAATTTATTGGTAATATTCCATATTTCTTCAGAAATAAATTTTATTAACAAAAACAATTTTATTTTCAAAGAAATACTATAAAACTCATTTATTTTTGAAAAAATTTATAATTTATAAATAAAAAAAACTGATTTATTAAAGAATAAACAAACTTACAATTTGAATTAATTTAAAAAACACCACTCAACTGAAACTAGATAATGTAGAACAAATTAAAACTGCAAAAACCTTAAATATGACTAATGTAGACTACGAAAAATAAACTGTTCCAAACATTTCAGATTCCTACTGAATCTGCCTGAGGTTTAAAAAAAATTGTTGTTTTGGAATGTATATGTAGAACATCCATGGAATTTAATTTTAAAATGATGTGTATCAGGCATGCACAGAAAGAGCAATATCACAACAGAATGAATCAATTCATATATGATTAAAGTTTGTTTTGAAGAAAATTTTAACTTATTACTTTTCAGAGATCATATTTTGAAAATTTTGTTAGAATATTTATACAAAGAATTTTGCGTAGTTTGGTATAATAAAGTCAATTCTTTGTTGACATCGTTAAAAATTCATATAAAAACAGCCTCTGGATCCTCACAATTTTGTTTCTTTGAATAAACAAATATTAATCAGTTCTATGAAATTGTTAATATAAATTCTATGTAGTCATCCTTCATATAATACTTTACATAAGATAATATCAATTCTAAAGGTTTATCACTATTTTAACTAAGCATTACTTAAAATATCAGTAACATAAATATTCCCAATTTAACATTTTTTTTTACTTAAGTATGGGCCATGTGATAAAAGCAGTGGAACTACTGTAAAGAATGAATGCTTTTTTATTTATTTTATATTTTAAATTATCTTCTAAATTATTTATAATTATTATGACACAATGATATAATATTTGTTCATTTTTTATTATAACAATAAAATTATTTCCTTGTAAATGTTTATTAGTAAAAGATTATTTCGTTAAACATGAAGTATTTCATATTGGAATTGGGTTCACAGGTGTGAAATCACAGAATGGCAAACTCTGAATTGCCATTCATCGAAATCAAGCATAAGAGAATTTTGAATGTGTGTAAAAATATTAATTAATGAACAGCTATTGGCATTTAATGCTTTATAATTGTAATTATAATGCATGGCAAATTCAGCTATTAATAATTTTATATCAAAACTGTTTGTTTAATGATCACATTCAAGGCTATTACCATCAAATAGTTTACATTCCTGAATATAATATGTTATATAAAGATGAGAATATTACATAAAAAAAATTTAAACAGAACAAAATGTCATCTATGAATTCAATAACTGAAAATCTCTAGATAAGCAAATTTGTTATGACAAAATTGTATATGAAATTTGATATCCTGTAAGATTAGAAAAACAATAACTCAGACTGAATGTACAATTTTTTGAAATTAAAATCATAAATAATAAAAACAAATTCAGCTTAATAAATAAATTACTGACATCTAAATATCACTTTTATTCTCCACTGCTTTGATTATAAGTGAAATTTTATGTAAAAAACTGGCAAGGTCTCTTGCTTGACTTTCCCAGCACTCGAACAGGAGGTTAAGAGGACCATTAGTAAGTCCAATAATTTTCAATTATTCTAGGATATAAAATTTAACTAATAACAAAAGCTTAAATGGAATAATTTTGTTGAGCTGTAGTAAATTTCTCTATTTAAAATAATATTTAAGTTTAAAAAACACTAAGACACATTTGCATGAAGTTAAAATTTTGTGGGACACTATCTGTTATGAGATTAAACACTACCCTCCAAAAAAATAAGCAAACATGCAAATTCTCAAGTAAGGAGTGAATGTATGAATTTTATTGGGCAGAATTTATTGTATACTTCAAGTACAACATGCAAATATCCAAACATGAATAATATATACATTGTCTCTGTTCAAAATACACAAATCAGCCTATTACTAAAAACTGATGTTTTGTTCTGTGTTTTGATAATTCAGATATGTATATGGCAGTGAAATTCCAAAATAGCTAGTTTGTGCACTTTTTTCCAAAGTAGTAGTTTAGGTGATGGTCAAAAATGACAAACTGTGGGCAGAGGTTAAAATCTGGTCAATCTATTGGATAAGTTACTCAATTCTTTGAAGTTTACCATTCTGTGATTTCACACCTGTGGACCCAATTCCAAATCACTGGAACAGTAAGCAGAAAGCCAGGCTCAGCTCACCCTTGAGTTACATCTTCTGGTGACTGTTACTTGGCATTATTGGTCAGATGCAATAGGCAGGCAACAGCACCTGTTTTACATTCAAGTCTTGTAGCTACAATGAGACAATAACATAAACATTCCCAATTTAACATTTTTTTTTACTTAAGTATGGGCCATGTGATAAAAGCAGTGGAATTACTGTAAAGAATGAATGCTTTTTTATTTATTTTATATTTTAAATTATCTTCAAAATTTGAAGATAATATAAAATATAAACAATATTTGAGTTCTGTTGTCTGCCAGGCACATTTACATTGGTGTCAGGAACATGTCACTTGGATTAATGTCTGTTTACTAATGAGTCACAATATGTTTTGCCAGACAATCAATGGATTTTGTGTGGAGAGAGATTGATACACAGCATCAACTGACTGGCATTCTTTTTCTGATGATGGTGTCCTTGTATGGGCTGGGATTTCCTTAACCTAATGTACTGATCTCCATGTGTTCCAAGTTGGTGCTGTGACAGACCAAAGATATCAGTATGAACAACCCGTCTCAATTATATATATAGATGCACAATAAATTCTAAACATCATAAAATTTAAAAGCTTTCTTTGTTTATACAAAGAAGAAATTTTGTTATAATCCAAAACAAAATCTAATAAATTTGTGTGTGTATAGAGGACATTGGATATAGTATCAATATTAAATTCTAGTGTAATTTATTGGTAATATTCCATATTTCTTCAGAAATAAATTTTATTAACAAAAACAATTTTATTTTCAAAGAAATACTATAAAACTCATTTATTTTTGAAAAAATTTATAATTTATAAATAAAAAAAACTGATTTATTAAAGAATAAACAAACTTACAATTTGAATTAATTTAAAAAACACCACTCAACTGAAACTAGATAATGTAGAACAAATTAAAACTGCAAAAACCTTAAATATGACTAATGTANAATAAGAATGTGCCATTTGGTTTCTTATTAAAAATATCTTGTATTTTAAGGATAAAAGTAAAAGTATTCTAGATTTGTTTTTCTAATGACGTTAGAAACATTATGCTAAATATTGTTACAGCTAGGCAAATATTGGAATACGTACCTGAATGAATTTCCTTTGCGTTTCGTCATTTAACACATCTGTAATATGAATTAAAGAAATAATAACAACAACAACAGGATAAATTACGAAGGTCATTCTAAAAGTAAAGAACGTTTGTTTCTCTAGATATTTTTAGTTAAGATAATGAAACAAAACTTATTTTACAACACATATGATACCTTAGCTATATTTCTATGTAGTTCCCATACAAATTTAAACATTTTTCATAGCATATCATCAGCTTTTCTATGCCTTCTGCACACTCAATTACTGCCAAGTTTTTCAACCAGTCATTAACGGCCTCTTTCAGTTCGTTGTCACTTCCATAGTGATTCCCAGCTAAAAATTCCTTCAACTTTGGGAAAAGATGTAATCACTTGAACTTAGTCCAGGCTATAAGAAGGATGGGATGTTCAAAAACTTCCCACTTAAACTGCTGAAGCAAGTTCTTCATCAAAACAGCAGCATGCAGATGTGCATTATCCTGAAGAAGCACAATGCCTCTGGACAACAATCCCTACCGTTTGTTTTGAACTGAAGCTTCATTCATCACATTACCATAAACCTTGGTTATCTGTTTGTAAATTTTGACAGGGCAGACTTTTTTTGAATTCAAAAACCATATTACACTATGAACCTCGCACTTGGTGGGATCTTTAATTTTGTCACACATTTCAAAGTCACACTGTAAATAGTAAATAATCATGGCTCGCTGCTAGCATCAGACTGGCACGAAAACATGGGAAGGTTCATGACACGACAGTGGAGGGTGGTGGGAGAACTGCATGGCTTGTCAGATCAAAACGTTCTTTTCTTTTAGAATGACTCTCACATAATTGAAAAATAATAAACCGAAAGGTTTTTCCAAGGATACGTGCAATGTTGCGAGAGAAGATTTTTTCTCGGCCGGTACGGGCGTGAATGCCAACCATGGTGACGCCGATGGGCCAGGGTGCGTTGCCAATGGCCATCTGCAGATAGGTGTCATTAGCCTAAAAAAGAGATTTATCAGCGTATTAATCGATGTAAATAAACATCTTATTTGTCAGAATGTACAGAAGTCATACTTTGACGTAATCTCTATCCAGCATATACTTTGCTATGTGTACCAGATGTTCTAAAATATCTTCGTGAATAGTCTTGTTCTTCAACCTCTTGAATAACGGCCCGATGTAAGACTGCGTTTGTGTGTAGGTGGCTGATGCCAATTTTCCCTTCATGCACATTTTCTCACTTTCCGTTCTCGCATTCAGTTTCTGACCCCACAGTTGAAGGATGAACTGTCCACAAATTAAAACATTTTTTATTTTATTCCTGTTATATTGTCTTATAATCTATAATAATTACAATTTAATTCTAAAAAGAATAAAGCCATACCTTTAAAAAGGTAAGAATTACTTTAATATCGTGGTTATCGTTTCCTCTGCCAAAATTTTTGGCCATATCCTGTAAAATTAAGATGTTTGAAAAAATATATTTAGTTTTAACTTAAATGATAAATTATTCAAGACATAAATTACTTGGAAGTTTTTTAATGTATATTTTTTTTTAATGAAAATTTAGTATCTGAAATATAAGTAATTTACAGTATTAGACTGGATCTTAGTCCAAAAGAAAATTTATGGAGCATAATAACAAAAATAGTTTATGGTCAAAACAAGCATTATTATAAAGTAAACCAGTTAAAATTACCAACTATGGTTGCTTGAGAAAATATTGAAGTGAAACAATTGCAAAAATCTATTCAAACTATGCCTGATAGATTGTTTGATGTTATTCAAATGAAAGAAGGTCCAACTAAATATCAAATGGTATGAATTTTTCCAAAAATATTGTGTCCTTATAATTATGTTACATTTATAAATGCAATTAATTTCAAAAACAGTTTAAAATTATTTTAATTATCAAACATTAATGACAATGATTTTTAACATTGATTTGTGTTTATTGTTATGTATCTAAAATTTCAAAAGTATATTACAAATTGAAGTTGAGTAATTAAAACTAAATTGTTGTCCTCACAATCTAAATATATAAAATTACTTGTCCTGACTGAGTCAATCACTCAGTCAGGACAAGTAATTCATCATCGCCCAGAGCAAACCGCTGAACCTAGAGGTGAAATTTTGTACACAGTTAAGATATGCACACTAAGAAGGGATTTTTGGAAATTCCCCCGCGGGGGAGAAGGAGAGTTTTTAACCTAAAGAACAGCTTCTACTGTACTATTTTGGATGTGATTTTTTGTTTTCAACTACGTTTAGTCTTCATTGAGTACTTAGGTGTATTAAATTGATAACATTTCAGACATTATAAATATTTTTATATATTTCGATTTTTTAACCAAATGTTCGAACTGTTTTAAATTCAAATTTGTTATTGCATATTGGTTTGATTATAGAACAATTGTAAACGTTCCAGAGAATTGATCAAATTGAAAATAGTTTGTTTGATTCTCAGCAATTCTCATCATTCTCAGCAGTAGGTGTTATATAACAATTACTACGGTTGTTGAAATACTGAATATAAATGGGGTTTGCTTGCAAAATCTGCATGGGCAAAGTTGTGGGTAACAGCTAGTTACATTATAAGATTGAAAATGAAAGCCAACAACTGTAAAAGCATCAGTTTATACTTATTATTTTAAGCTTGCGTACCTTTCTAAAAGTTCTGCCTTTGTCCCTGTTATCTTGTCTCCTAATTCATTTAATTTCTTTTGTAATTCAGCAACTGTTACATTCTTTAATTCGCCTATGAAAAATTCCTGGCATGTCCTTCCCCACACTACATTACTAGAATTTAATCTCATTTTGAAGTTAAAGTAATTTGAAAACTTAGCCAAAAAAGTTATTCTGTCATATTATTATTTTTTAGTAAAACTCACACGATATTGATTCACAAAATGCTCTGGCAATGATAAAGTTGACCAGCAACATCATACTTCCTATTATAATACATTACACCTTTTCCCAATAATGATGAATCTAACATATTTTTATGGCAAATTGTTATCGTCGATAAGACTATAGACTTTTCAGATATCAATTCATTTATTTTGGTAAATTCATACTAATTTATGTTTTATACAAATAAATATAGTTACACAGCATTCAATCTTGAATGCTGTGTAATCATAGACTTGCATAAAATACTGTTTATGCAAGTCTATGTTTAAAATTAAATAATATATTGTTTTTAAAACTGAAATTATTACTTTGAAAAAAATAAAATTTATAAACTCGTGCAAGTCATTTCAATGACAATGATAACGAATTAGTCTAATGAAAACAATGAATCAAACTAGATTATAAAATTACATTTTTCATTTTTATGAGGACAATTTCAATTTGAATGTTATTAGTATTCAATAAACTTAGATGTGTCCATTTAATGATACATTCCTTATTAATAATCAATAAACGAAGTGGTTTTTTTTTCTTAAACAAATGCATCTGTTCACAGATGACGCAATAAAGGCATTGGTCCAATATTTTGGAGACCCAGATCAATCCAGGCAGAGAACCTTGGGAATTTTTCATAGACAGGCTGTGCCAATGTCATGTCCTATCCTTTACCGCCCAGTCACCAAACTGCTCCATTTATCTTCCAATAAATAAGAATACAAAAACAAACAGGAATAAAAACTAAAGATGGACAAATATTACCTTTCCTGAATTCAAATATTAACTGGATCTCAGATACCTTGAATACTTAGTGAACTTAATTACATTACATAACATAACAGTAAATTATTAGATTCTGATGAAACCATGTTGTAGTTTACTTTGCTTTATACAGACACAATAAAGTGACTTTTTCCAAAACACTTGGCAGATTGTTCATCTCTTTATTCAGTTGGGACACTAGTTACAGGTCGCGTTTCAGGCATTAGCTCTCTTCAGCCAACTAAACGTTAAAATCAAACATGAGAAAATTTACATATACATACACGAATTAAACATTCTGTAGATATAACACATTTAAAAAACATACCTTAAAAGTACAGATTACAAACGTATAGATGACGTACATAATGGACTGTATCAGATTCCATAGATCAAGTGAAGAATGAACAGATTGGCCAGTCTCGAATCTCGAGATGAATAATCTACCAAGTGTTTTGAAAAAAGTCACTTTATTGTGTCTGTATAAAGTAAATTATTAACTAAATAGCTAAATATTTATTACAAGCTGTTACCCGCAACTTTGCCCGTGCAGATTTTGCAAGCAAACCCCATTTATATTCAGTATTTCAACAACCATAGTAATTGTCATATAACACCTACCACTGAGAATGATGAGAATTGCTGAGAATCAAACTATTTTCAATTTGATAAATTCTCTGGAATGTTTACAATCATTCTATAATCGAACCTATTATGCAATAACAAATTCAAATTTAAAACAGTTTGAACATTTGGTTAAAACATCAAAATATATAAAAATATTTATAACAATGTCTGAAATATTATCAATTTAATACACCTAAGTACTCAATGAAAACTAAATGTAGTTGAAAACAAAAAAAATTGCATCTAAAATAGTACAGTAGAAGCTGTTCTTCAGGTTAGCCTTAATCCTTTCCCTCTCCCCCACAGGGGAATTTCGAAAAATTTCATTCTTAGTGTGCATTTTCATGACGTACCCTAACTGTGTACAAAATTTCATCTCTAGGTTCAGCAGTTTGCTCTGGGCAATGATGAATCAATTCACTCAATCAGTCACTCAGTCAGTCAGGACAAGTAATTTTATATATTTAGATTGAATTTTTTTTACTTATTTCAATATATTAATAAACTAAAACAAAAAGTAAAAACAAAAAATAATTTATTAAACTTTATGAAATGAAACTTCAAAACTTTTCATTTTGAACTGGAGTTTCAAAGCAGAATTTTTTAACTCAGCTACAATAGATAATAAATAATTGTTCTCATTCTCACCTGCTGCAGATTTTTATTTAAGAAAACAAAAATTCAAAAACTTTTGGGATCTAGTCTGCTTCCTTTCCAGTCATAAATTAAATCTAAGATACCGAAGAAGCTGTATGCAGGAAAATACAAGGAAATGCCATTGACACAAAAATAATTTCTTTGTTTAAACTTCAAAATGTTAATAAAACATTTGATGAGAAATATTGTTTATAGGATTGTCTATAATACATATAGTACATGTTAATAAATGATTAACAAGCAATTATTTATTGTGACATCGTCACAATGCCCAGCTGCAATTTTTAATCATATTTTTAATTTATTTAATTTAAAATATCTGTTCTCCACCTTCAAATTAGCAGTGCCTTGCCCCTTTACATCATACTTTTCCTTTAACAATATAGTTGTGGCAGTCATCTATTAACTGCTTTCAGGGGAAGTTTTGAATTGAAATAACAAGATTTTTGGTTTGCATTGGATGTTCGTATATAGTTAATCAGGGCCCCTCTTGCCCCTAAGGTTTCCATATCTGATCTTGTCTTTCATCTACCTAACTCCATTCTCAAGGTTAGGGACAAACAGACAACAGTGGGAATTTCTAGATCTACAATTTTTTCAAACTGCAGCCCAATTATTCAAATATTTTAAATATTTTGTTAGCCTCCCTTCTGGGTACTTCTTGATTGAAGGTATAGCACTATATTGGAGTATTTGACTATTTTTTATCAACATAATATTCTAGATCTCAAATCTCAAATACTTCCTAGTATTAAATTATTTATTCATCTATTGTAATTGAGTTACTTTCTAGTATTCAAGTGAATACTTGAATAGTATTTGCAGATAGTATAAATAGTATAGTACTTGTTCATCTTTAATAAAAATTATATATGCCTGGTAAAGTTAATTAAATTAAGTTTTGTATTCACATTCCATACTTACATAAAATAACATTTTAAAACATATTTAGCTTTAAAAATTCCTTTGTTCCAAACTACCAATCTAGTATTTGGAAATTTCCAGAAAAATAAATCAATTCTCCAAGTTTACATAAAATATAAGTTTCCCTGATAACCCTAATAATAGTTTTCATATTTACTATTAATGTCTCTGATGGGGTTACAGAAACCTGAAGCATTAGAAAGAGTGAGAAATTTCAACTCCAAAAGCCAATTCAAAGTTGGCAGTGTTGTTGTTTCTTGTGTGTTAAATAAAGACCAATTTGTTGCAAATTTAAATTTATACAAATCTTAATATAATGCTTTAATATTTACCTTTATTTCTTCCAAAGTAGTTCCAGCATCTTCAAATTTGACATCATTAACGGATTTTCCACTTTCTGTCTTTCCTTGTGATTTCAGAATTTCATCCAAATAAGCCTGATCAACCCTTTCCATCGCCTCTTGAAAGTCATTTCTAAATCCACGATCGACTTCAGGTTCCAAAATTTCTAAACGTCTTAATCGCTGAAATGCTTCCTGTTCAGTTTCGCCAAAGAAAAGTATTGGTTCTCCTCTTTCCTTTAATCTTCTAATCACCTTTATAATTTTAAACATATTTTAAAACTTTATAATTTTGTGCATAATAATTATAAAATTGAAAATTAAAGTTGATCATATGTGTCCTAATCAATTATACTGTACTAATGCTATATCAATTATGCTGTATATGTCCTAATCAATTATGTTAATAGAATGTACAGGTATACCTCGCCTTACGTCGNGTGTGGAGAGAGATTGATACACAGCATCAACTGACTGGCATTCTTTTTCTGATGATGGTGTCCTTGTATGGGCTGGGATTTCCTTAACCTAATGTACTGATCTCCATGTGTTCCAAGTTGGTGCTGTGACAGACCAAAGATATCAGTATGAAATCGTTTGACCTTATGCAGGTACAATTGATGCTGAATTTGTTCTTATGGACAACAATGCCCAATAACATAGTGCTCATATAATACATGATTAACTAATGGCAGAGGAAATCCAATGAATGCAGTGTCAAGTGTATTTACCAGATTTGAATCCTATAGAGCAGGGATGGCCAGCATATCGACCGCGGTCGACCACAAAGGTTTTGAAAGTAGCCCGCGAAGCTAAAGTTGAACAATTTGCTTTCACTTAAATTAATGTTTAAAAATCTTAATTCGATAATTTATTCTTACAATAATAGACTGTCTGTGCAACATACCCATACTGTTTGTATTTATCCCGATGAACAATGCAAATTAATGTTAACACATGCGCATATAAAAATCCTAAAATTGTTTGCCCATATTCATAGTCGCCCGCAGACTATATGTTACCAAAAAAAGTAGCTCTAAGGGATAAAAGTTTGGCCACACCTGCTATAGGGCATAATATGAGATGCTCTTTTGAGAGCATGTAGCTTCCTGCCAAACCCACCCAAACAATAACCAAAGTGAGCTCCAACATGCTTTCATACATCAGTGGTAATTACTGCCTTCCATTCTCATTGATTATCTGTTAGCTGGCATGAATTGTTGTTTAGTCTATATTAGTATAAAAGGAGGTCATATTCCTTATTGACAAACATTTCTCATTCAAGAGTATGACCTGTCCTTTTGTCCACATTTTTGTTAATTTTTTTGAATGTCACATTAAATTTGAAACTCCTTTTTTGTATGCTAAAAATAGGTAGAGTTTTATTTTACTATAAAATTTGAAAAAATTGATTATAGTAGTTCTGATTTGTCTGATTTTCACTTTCATTCTTATTTTTTGGAGGGAAATGTATTATTCATTATTATAAAAAGGCAAAAGGTTTTATTTTGAAGACAAGTAAAATGGCAAAACTGTATTTGGAACAAGACTATGTCTCGGAGACTCACTACTAGGCAGGTCTCTTTCTCATTCTCCAATCTTCTTTGGTATTGCTGTTTTTGGGTGCAATTGTTCAAACTTCACTGGCCACGATGCATTTTTGATGAAATTAGTCTATCCAATTTTGAAATTTCTCACCGTTGCATGTCGGCCCGAGTTGAATTTTTGTCGATGCGTAATGAAAATTTCCTGTTTTTGAAAAAAATAATTGTGGCTATTGTATCATCCAAAATTATTTTTTTATTTTGCACAAGCAATATACAGTTTAACCCGATTATAATGTCATTGGATGTAACGACAACCCTAATATAACGTCAAATTTTTATCGGTCCCACAATTTTACTATACTAGATAATGTTAAAAAACCTATTTGTAATGACACCTTGTTTTAATGTCATATTTGAATCACTCCCAAATTTACAAAATTAGATTACAAATTTTATTTAACATAGAAGAAACTGTGTGTTCAGTCCAAAGGTCAGAGTTCACTTCTTAGAATGATTGTGAATGGTACTCTCCCCCACCTGACATCCGTGGGGTAAGGTGCTTGTTTGTAGAAGAGGGTCACCATTTTGGATTTTATTTTGACTCGATTCTCGGTCCCCTGACTACCTACGAGTTTGGATTTTTTTATGCGCAAATGATTTGGGCACCTAATACTCTGTGCCAAATATCAACTCTCGACATGTACTCCTTCATACCTCTATGCTGGTAACATAAAATGGCAGTATGATTTTATAAACAAGACATAGTTTTGTCAATATAGGAGAGTTTTTAAAAAGTTTATAACGGCAGAGTAAAAATTAAGTTTAACTCCACTTGAGATATAACACACATCCCCCTCTATTCCCTACTCTTCAATCCTTAATTGCCAAAATTTAATGGAATCAATACTTCATACTGTATACAAATAATGCTGCTAAGTTTTGACAGTTTTGGTTCATCCAGTCCTGAGATAGAATGCAAAATAGATACTTCCCTGCACAAGCACACACAATTTTGTAATGTTTTTCCCCCTTTTACATTTTTGGGCTCATTGAGTGTCAAAATGTTGAGAAATGCAAAAGAGAAATGGCAGTCAAAATTTGACTAATCATCATACTTTCTCTGCAACAGCCAGCAAAGTAAAAATATTAAAGGCATTAAATGTATAACTGTGGGGTTTCTTGCTGTCTGGCAGAAAAATTAATTACAAATAATCAAAATTACATAATTTATAAAATTTCCTTATTTAATTCAAGAATATTCTCATGAATAAATAAATGCAAGTAAATTAATTGAAAAAGAAAAACACTCAATTTTATCAAATACTATTCCTAGATGATAACCAATGCAAAACAGTGGATTGCATCACTGACTAATATTTCTCTATGTGCAGTTACAAAAGTCTTATATTACTGCAAGTCAAAAAGTAAATGTATTTTTAACATCAGTCAACATTTATATTTATTCCTATGTAGAGTTTTTAATAATAAAAGTTCTATTGTAAAACATGAAGTGTGAATTCCAGAACTAGCAAATATTTTTCAGTACTTAAGACACTTCTGTTTATAAGCTTAAGAATAAGATTTGCTTAATAATAAATTCCAAAGAAATTTTCTCTAGTTTTACATAAAATTTAAGTGCTCATCAGTGGCCAGTTGGTCCCAGGTTTACGCCTGGCCAACAAGCTGGCCTGAAGTTTTCCATGTTTTTCTTCATGTGTCTAACACCTAAATAGGGATGTTTCTTGTGGAAAGTCCTCCCAGGGCAATCTCTTGAGAGAGTGTCCTTTGTTGCATTGCCTCATCCTATAAAATCAACCATATAAAGTTTAATTAGTTTTATCTATATTTAATAATTTCCAATTTATATTGAGCCAACTGGATATTTTTTAATTTTAAATATTTTTATTTGTAGAATTATTAAACATTCTAGAAAATATAGTTAATAAGGCATTTTTATCAAATATAACAATTTTATTTCCAAAAATATTTAATTTTAATTTAAAGATATGGTGAATAACTTATCATCAGAACTACAAGTTGATTCGATGATGATGCCAATTTCATTTTTAATCAAAAATTTATCATTGGAATAGGATGTATGTAATTTATTCACCATACATAAAATGAACCTCATTACTTTATTTTTTTGTTGATTCATTTATCAGACTATAAGTATGATAAATGAATCAACCAATCATTTAGCATGTGGTGATGATTAATTTTTCTAATCATTTATTCTCTTTCCTGCGGCCACTTTGACAGAGGACGAAAAGGTGAATGTGGTTTTATATTCAAAATAAGTTATTAATTTGTTTTCAAATCTTATCAAATTTTGAAGATCAAGTCAAGATCATAAGAAAAATATTGTTTATTAATATTTCATAAATATTAATCTCAAGTTTTTTAGGAAGAATGCAATTTACATATTTTTCAATAATTTTTTTTTTTTTTTATATATTTTAGCACTTATTCTAGATTCAAAGAAAGTTGTGTGCCATGTGTGATTATAACTACACTTAGACGGATATTCAGTGGAATTTCCCACGCTTTAAGATTTAATTTAGCGCAGAGAAGGTATTCAAATAGCATTCATCAAAGAAATGTAGAAAATGTGCAGGATTGGTCATGTGGATATGTGTCGAGGACATTACCCTCTTCTCTTCCAGGAAGACGTTTTCCCAAAACTGCCCACTATAGTTTAGAATTTGAATATTCCCAACCTCTTGGATGGATTAGTCGCACTGCCGAAGGGAAATTTGTCGTTGGAGGAAAAGATGATGGAAGGTTTGCTTGCATCACTCCGACAAATAATTTTATCCTATCTAATCATCCCAGTAGTTATGAGAACAATTCGCGTTATTGGGATAAATTTTCGCCACAGTTTTTTTCACAGCATTCTCCTCCGTTTCGTAGTGGTAATGTTCCTTTTTCTTCCGTTCATTCATCTAGAAGATATTTATTTAGAACGAGCAGTCCGGGCCCACTTGCTGCCGGGCCATTCGTGCTAGAGGATTTGAGTTCCGTCAATCCCTCGTCGGCTGAAAGATCTTTTCCGAGCACAGTTTCCAGTCATTTTGCAAGTACCATTGCTCCTCATACTCCATCCTATGAACTTCCATCATTTCAAATGGTAAACAGTCCTCACATACATCTTATGAGAGGGCAGTTTAAACCTATTCAAAAATATAAAGCACAAAGTGACATTAATTTCCCATTAATGAAAGCTATGCCACAAACACCACATCATCATCATCTTTTAAATGAACAAATTCATTTACATCCACAGACAGGAAGAAGTGTGCACAAAGATGAGAGAAGCATGGGTGATAAATGGCCAGATGTACCATTGGAAAATGTACACGCCCCAAATGTTTATTATCCACCACACAAACAAAATCAATCTAAAGAGCAAAAACCTCTAGCAACGAGTAGCCCTCCGCAACCTGAAAGACGAATCGCATACGTGCCGCCCACGCAGGCAAAAGGAACCACGACACTGCAAGGAATCAGTCGAGAAACCAACAGAAACGTCAACAATTACCCAATGACTTACACACGAGAACGTTTATTGGGTGCCGTGGAAAGAGTCAGGAGAGGCGTCATTCATCGAAATGATCAACAATTTACATTACCAAAAATGGCATTACCCAAACCCATATCATCTGTACAGACTGGAATAAGACCAACGACTCATTCTCCAAGCAGAATTCAACCGGGTCACAACATAGAAAGACCGAATGCCATGCCACGATGTAGAATTAGCGTCACAAGCAGTAGTTCTGGCCAAGGCAGTAGTGTTCAGGATAGCAAACCGACATCACTTTCACATTCTCATTCTCATCAAGATAGTTTGCAGGGAGAATTTGATATATCTGCCATGAATCACAGCAATTGCAGCAGTGGTTTCGCCAGTAGAAATGTTTCCAATATCAACACTTCACTTTCTCAAAGATATCCCACCGCGGTTCCTCATTTCGGTCATCCTTCGTCCGATTTCATTAGCACCGCATTAGATTCTCCGCATTCGGAACCCAGCATGTCTCATCACGGTGCCGCGTTCGAGTTCAAACCCCACCATACAGAAAAAGAACCGGGAAAATTACAAACGTACAGACAGACACTTCCCAGTTTTCTCTCCCAGTCTGCAAGAAGCGACCGGGGTTTCAGCGACAGTGAAATCGATACAAATTTTTATCCACAACCAAAAAGACTGAGTAAATATGACAACACCGAAGCCAGATGTGCTGCTCTAAAAGAAGAGTTCATGAAGTTTCGGCAAAGACAGAAGGAGAGAAGAAAATCTGAAGAACAAGAAAGCTCCTGCTAATGCATGCGTATTTATGTCACCTATATTTATTTTCATTCATTCCCGAAGGAAAAAAAAACACATTCTCGCCAAAGCCACAAATTGTTTAAAAAAAATACTTTATAAAGAGAATTACGGTGAAAATTTGTTAGTATGGCTTGGAGATTCGCAGGATGGTTTTCACTTAACTTCCACGCTAAAATTCAAAAGGTGAGAATGTCTATAAGTATGTAATGATAATCAAATTTATTTACGAGGAAACCAAAAATTTACTCAAAAATTCTTCACTTATAGCATCGAAGGTGGAAGTTACAAGTGAAACTTTCGTCTTGCGGCCATAGTAAATTTTAAGTTTAAACTTTATTGTTAACCAATTGACTTTTGTACAGAATTTTTTCCACGTCAAGCACTGCCCCCTTATACTTTATACACTATATTTACTCGATAAATTTTTCATGTTTTTTGTTATATTAACGTGTGGATGATCATTGCACAATTTTTTTTTCTTTGTTTCGCAAAGAATATTAAATTTGTAAATACATCAAACGTTTTATCAAAAAGACACAAAATATCAGTATTTGTTTTTTAAGTTTTTATTCTTTAATGTGTGGTTTAACATGTCATATCCATAACGAAATATTTATTTGGGGTATCATCATTAAATGCCATAGGTATCATTAATTTATTAACATCTCTCTATTGAGAAGTTTTTAACATTTGTGTATTGTAAATGCTCACTGCAATATTATTTATTTTCTTCATTAGCATCCAGTGTAAATTGATTGGAAATGCATTCTGTAAATTTCAAAGCAATCGGATGCGAGCGAGAAGCTAAAAAAGACTTTTTAAATGCTTTCAAAGTTATAATTTGTTATTTGACTTCCAATATAATAACTTTTCCAAAGTAAAACTTTGCGCTTTTGAGGATTCAAACTGCGACAAAGTCAATTCGTCCCCCGCGTGTTGCTTCAAAAAAATTTAGTTTCCAACCAAGTATCAAAAGATGTCGTCTCCTATTAAGAAGAAAAAAAACCTTCTACATAATTGTGGAAATATAGTGATAATCATAACGTCTTCTGCATCGTTTGTTATTTATTAAAAGAAAATCTGTCCACGGCATCACTAAATTTAGCTCGTTAAAATTACCGCTTTAACCTCCTGCCAGTTAGACGAACAATCCTATTCTAACCAAACGTTCAGTATTGTTTGTGATATAAAAAATAAATTTATATTGGAAGCAATAAAACAATCAATTAAATTATTTTATCTCGAACAAAGTCGGAGAGAGTGTACGTAGTATTGTAAGAAATGATGCGTTTCCGTTATATTGTTTATGTGTTGCCCCAATCCGTTTTTGTTTTTCCAATAGTTTCACGTCGTAATTTTGTACGGAGACGATTTTTGATAGATATTTACATATTCACGTTCGACTCGTTTGCATCATATCAGTTACGAAAATACCCAGTCACTAGTGTGTGCACTTTGTAAATGCAGCACTTGCCTAATGTTGTTGATTTTGTGATATTTTCTCAGATGACATTGTAATAACTGTTGGTTGAAATAAAATTCTTTTACACATCATGTCTCCTTCCCATCTGTCCCCACACAAATGGCAATTTCGTTTAGGCGTTATATTCTACCGATCTCGACGGGTCGGTGGGGAACAATCTCTGACATTGCGTCATCAGTCGTTTCAGTGCCTAAAAATAAAGTAAAACGTGTAAATATTTATTAATTCTTGAGAAAATGAAAATTCAGAAATCAATTTATATTAACAATTAGCATCGTGTTGCGGTCGTGGAATAAATGCGGATTTTGTTTTACATAACATTATGATTGATGATTTTGTACCACTAATGGTAAGTGATTGCCAGAAAAAACTATTGCAATTAAGACTAGCATGGTAAAAACTCTGTAGACACGGTAATATTTTCTTACGAATGGTCGTCTAAATTTTCAGTAACTTTCCACTACAACGATTCTCTGTTCTGTAGCATAACAGATTTCCATTTATTGCAATGCTTAAATTAATATTAGGTGGTGCCTGATGACTGGTAAAATCATCAACTCCAACTTGTGATGTTCCCAAATTTATATTTTTCACAACCAGTAAAAACACGTTTATTAAACCCAAAAAAAATTTCAAATAGCGAGTATTTTGTTTGACGTTTTAAATATAACTTAACCAATAAGATATGCTAAATTGTTCTGTAACTTTTTGCCATTTTCTGGTTAATTTATAATCTTTTTATTACATTGATAATGAGGATGACTGGACAATAAGTATTAGGATCAGACTGCCATAAAAAAAACTCAAGCTCTGGATTCTGGATGCAGCTTTAATATATTTTGTAGTGTAATTAATATAAAAAGTCAACCAAAATCAAATTTTAAGTATGCATTCATCCGTGAGAAAAATAAGAATGTGCCATTTGGTTTCTTATTAAAAATATCTTGTATTTTAAGGATAAAAGTAAAAGTATTCTAGATTTGTTTTTCTAATGACGTTAGAAACATTATGCTAAATATTGTTACAGCTAGGCAAATATTGGAATACGTACCTGAATGAATTTCCTTTGCGTTTCGTCATTTAACACATCTGTAATATGAATTAAAGAAATAATAACAACAACAACAGGATAAATTACGAAGGTCATTCTAAAAGTAAAGAACGTTTGTTTCTCTAGATATTTTTAGTTAAGATAATGAAACAAAACTTATTTTACAACACATATGATACCTTAGCTATATTTCTATGTAGTTCCCATACAAATTTAAACATTTTTCATAGCATATCATCAGCTTTTCTATGCCTTCTGCACACTCAATTACTGCCAAGTTTTTCAACCAGTCATTAACGGCCTCTTTCAGTTCGTTGTCACTTCCATAGTGATTCCCAGCTAAAAATTCCTTCAACTTTGGGAAAAGATGTAATCACTTGAACTTAGTCCAGGCTATAAGAAGGATGGGATGTTCAAAAACTTCCCACTTAAACTGCTGAAGCAAGTTCTTCATCAAAACAGCAGCATGCAGATGTGCATTATCCTGAAGAAGCACAATGCCTCTGGACAACAATCCCTACCGTTTGTTTTGAACTGAAGCTTCATTCATCACATTACCATAAACCTTGGTTATCTGTTTGTAAATTTTGACAGGGCAGACTTTTTTTGAATTCAAAAACCATATTACACTATGAACCTCGCACTTGGTGGGATCTTTAATTTTGTCACACATTTCAAAGTCACACTGTAAATAGTAAATAATCATGGCTCGCTGCTAGCATCAGACTGGCACGAAAACATGGGAAGGTTCATGACACGACAGTGGAGGGTGGTGGGAGAACTGCATGGCTTGTCAGATCAAAACGTTCTTTTCTTTTAGAATGACTCTCACATAATTGAAAAATAATAAACCGAAAGGTTTTTCCAAGGATACGTGCAATGTTGCGAGAGAAGATTTTCTCTCGGCCGGTACGGGCGTGAATGCCAACCATGGTGACGCCGATGGGCCAGGGTGCGTTGCCAATGGCCATCTGCAGATAGGTGTCATTAGCCTAAAAAAGAGATTTATCAGCGTATTAATCGATGTAAATAAACATCTTATTTGTCAGAATGTACAGAAGTCATACTTTGACGTAATCTCTATCCAGCATATACTTTGCTATGTGTACCAGATGTTCTAAAATATCTTCGTGAATAGTCTTGTTCTTCAACCTCTTGAATAACGGCCCGATGTAAGACTGCGTTTGTGTGTAGGTGGCTGATGCCAATTTTCCCTTCATGCACATTTTCTCACTTTCCGTTCTCGCATTCAGTTTCTGACCCCACAGTTGAAGGATGAACTGTCCACAAATTAAAACATTTTTTATTTTATTCCTGTTATATTGTCTTATAATCTATAATAATTACAATTTAATTCTAAAAAGAATAAAGCCATACCTTTAAAAAGGTAAGAATTACTTTAATATCGTGGTTATCGTTTCCTCTGCCAAAATTTTTGGCCATATCCTGTAAAATTAAGATGTTTGAAAAAATATATTTAGTTTTAACTTAAATGATAAATTATTCAAGACATAAATTACTTGGAAGTTTTTTAATGTATATTTTTTTTTAATGAAAATTTAGTATCTGAAATATAAGTAATTTACAGTATTAGACTGGATCTTAGTCCAAAAGAAAATTTATGGAGCATAATAACAAAAATAGTTTATGGTCAAAACAAGCATTATTATAAAGTAAACCAGTTAAAATTACCAACTATGGTTGCTTGAGAAAATATTGAAGTGAAACAATTGCAAAAATCTATTCAAACTATGCCTGATAGATTGTTTGATGTTATTCAAATGAAAGAAGGTCCAACTAAATATCAAATGGTATGAATTTTTCCAAAAATATTGTGTCCTTATAATTATGTTACATTTATAAATGCAATTAATTTCAAAAACAGTTTAAAATTATTTTAATTATCAAACATTAATGACAATGATTTTTAACATTGATTTGTGTTTATTGTTATGTATCTAAAATTTCAAAAGTATATTACAAATTGAAGTTGAGTAATTAAAACTAAATTGTTGTCCTCACAATCTAAATATATAAAATTACTTGTCCTGACTGAGTCAATCACTCAGTCAGGACAAGTAATTCATCATCGCCCAGAGCAAACCGCTGAACCTAGAGGTGAAATTTTGTACACAGTTAAGATATGCACACTAAGAAGGGATTTTTGGAAATTCCCCCGCGGGGGAGAAGGAGAGTTTTTAACCTAAAGAACAGCTTCTACTGTACTATTTTGGATGTGATTTTTTGTTTTCAACTACGTTTAGTCTTCATTGAGTACTTAGGTGTATTAAATTGATAACATTTCAGACATTATAAATATTTTTATATATTTCGATTTTTTAACCAAATGTTCGAACTGTTTTAAATTCAAATTTGTTATTGCATATTGGTTTGATTATAGAACAATTGTAAACGTTCCAGAGAATTGATCAAATTGAAAATAGTTTGTTTGATTCTCAGCAATTCTCATCATTCTCAGCAGTAGGTGTTATATAACAATTACTACGGTTGTTGAAATACTGAATATAAATGGGGTTTGCTTGCAAAATCTGCATGGGCAAAGTTGTGGGTAACAGCTAGTTACATTATAAGATTGAAAATGAAAGCCAACAACTGTAAAAGCATCAGTTTATACTTATTATTTTAAGCTTGCGTACCTTTCTAAAAGTTCTGCCTTTGTCCCTGTTATCTTGTCTCCTAATTCATTTAATTTCTTTTGTAATTCAGCAACTGTTACATTCTTTAATTCGCCTATGAAAAATTCCTGGCATGTCCTTCCCCACACTACATTACTAGAATTTAATCTCATTTTGAAGTTAAAGTAATTTGAAAACTTAGCCAAAAAAGTTATTCTGTCATATTATTATTTTTTAGTAAAACTCACACGATATTGATTCACAAAATGCTCTGGCAATGATAAAGTTGACCAGCAACATCATACTTCCTATTATAATACATTACACCTTTTCCCAATAATGATGAATCTAACATATTTTTATGGCAAATTGTTATCGTCGATAAGACTATAGACTTTTCAGATATCAATTCATTTATTTTGGTAAATTCATACTAATTTATGTTTTATACAAATAAATATAGTTACACAGCATTCAATCTTGAATGCTGTGTAATCATAGACTTGCATAAAATACTGTTTATGCAAGTCTATGTTTAAAATTAAATAATATATTGTTTTTAAAACTGAAATTATTACTTTGAAAAAAATAAAATTTATAAACTCGTGCAAGTCATTTCAATGACAATGATAACGAATTAGTCTAATGAAAACAATGAATCAAACTAGATTATAAAATTACATTTTTCATTTTTATGAGGACAATTTCAATTTGAATGTTATTAGTATTCAATAAACTTAGATGTGTCCATTTAATGATACATTCCTTATTAATAATCAATAAACGAAGTGGTTTTTTTTTCTTAAACAAATGCATCTGTTCACAGATGACGCAATAAAGGCATTGGTCCAATATTTTGGAGACCCAGATCAATCCAGGCAGAGAACCTTGGGAATTTTTCATAGACAGGCTGTGCCAATGTCATGTCCTATCCTTTACCGCCCAGTCACCAAACTGCTCCATTTATCTTCCAATAAATAAGAATACAAAAACAAACAGGAATAAAAACTAAAGATGGACAAATATTACCTTTCCTGAATTCAAATATTAACTGGATCTCAGATACCTTGAATACTTAGTGAACTTAATTACATTACATAACATAACAGTAAATTATTAGATTCTGATGAAACCATGTTGTAGTTTACTTTGCTTTATACAGACACAATAAAGTGACTTTTTCCAAAACACTTGGCAGATTGTTCATCTCTTTATTCAGTTGGGACACTAGTTACAGGTCGCGTTTCAGGCATTAGCTCTCTTCAGCCAACTAAACGTTAAAATCAAACATGAGAAAATTTACATATACATACACGAATTAAACATTCTGTAGATATAACACATTTAAAAAACATACCTTAAAAGTACAGATTACAAACGTATAGATGACGTACATAATGGACTGTATCAGATTCCATAGATCAAGTGAAGAATGAACAGATTGGCCAGTCTCGAATCTCGAGATGAATAATCTACCAAGTGTTTTGAAAAAAGTCACTTTATTGTGTCTGTATAAAGTAAATTATTAACTAAATAGCTAAATATTTATTACAAGCTGTTACCCGCAACTTTGCCCGTGCAGATTTTGCAAGCAAACCCCATTTATATTCAGTATTTCAACAACCATAGTAATTGTCATATAACACCTACCACTGAGAATGATGAGAATTGCTGAGAATCAAACTATTTTCAATTTGATAAATTCTCTGGAATGTTTACAATCATTCTATAATCGAACCTATTATGCAATAACAAATTCAAATTTAAAACAGTTTGAACATTTGGTTAAAACATCAAAATATATAAAAATATTTATAACAATGTCTGAAATATTATCAATTTAATACACCTAAGTACTCAATGAAAACTAAATGTAGTTGAAAACAAAAAAAATTGCATCTAAAATAGTACAGTAGAAGCTGTTCTTCAGGTTAGCCTTAATCCTTTCCCTCTCCCCCACAGGGGAATTTCGAAAAATTTCATTCTTAGTGTGCATTTTCATGACGTACCCTAACTGTGTACAAAATTTCATCTCTAGGTTCAGCAGTTTGCTCTGGGCAATGATGAATCAATTCACTCAATCAGTCACTCAGTCAGTCAGGACAAGTAATTTTATATATTTAGATTGAATTTTTTTTACTTATTTCAATATATTAATAAACTAAAACAAAAAGTAAAAACAAAAAATAATTTATTAAACTTTATGAAATGAAACTTCAAAACTTTTCATTTTGAACTGGAGTTTCAAAGCAGAATTTTTTAACTCAGCTACAATAGATAATAAATAATTGTTCTCATTCTCACCTGCTGCAGATTTTTATTTAAGAAAACAAAAATTCAAAAACTTTTGGGATCTAGTCTGCTTCCTTTCCAGTCATAAATTAAATCTAAGATACCGAAGAAGCTGTATGCAGGAAAATACAAGGAAATGCCATTGACACAAAAATAATTTCTTTGTTTAAACTTCAAAATGTTAATAAAACATTTGATGAGAAATATTGTTTATAGGATTGTCTATAATACATATAGTACATGTTAATAAATGATTAACAAGCAATTATTTATTGTGACATCGTCACAATGCCCAGCTGCAATTTTTAATCATATTTTTAATTTATTTAATTTAAAATATCTGTTCTCCACCTTCAAATTAGCAGTGCCTTGCCCCTTTACATCATACTTTTCCTTTAACAATATAGTTGTGGCAGTCATCTATTAACTGCTTTCAGGGGAAGTTTTGAATTGAAATAACAAGATTTTTGGTTTGCATTGGATGTTCGTATATAGTTAATCAGGGCCCCTCTTGCCCCTAAGGTTTCCATATCTGATCTTGTCTTTCATCTACCTAACTCCATTCTCAAGGTTAGGGACAAACAGACAACAGTGGGAATTTCTAGATCTACAATTTTTTCAAACTGCAGCCCAATTATTCAAATATTTTAAATATTTTGTTAGCCTCCCTTCTGGGTACTTCTTGATTGAAGGTATAGCACTATATTGGAGTATTTGACTATTTTTTATCAACATAATATTCTAGATCTCAAATCTCAAATACTTCCTAGTATTAAATTATTTATTCATCTATTGTAATTGAGTTACTTTCTAGTATTCAAGTGAATACTTGAATAGTATTTGCAGATAGTATAAATAGTATAGTACTTGTTCATCTTTAATAAAAATTATATATGCCTGGTAAAGTTAATTAAATTAAGTTTTGTATTCACATTCCATACTTACATAAAATAACATTTTAAAACATATTTAGCTTTAAAAATTCCTTTGTTCCAAACTACCAATCTAGTATTTGGAAATTTCCAGAAAAATAAATCAATTCTCCAAGTTTACATAAAATATAAGTTTCCCTGATAACCCTAATAATAGTTTTCATATTTACTATTAATGTCTCTGATGGGGTTACAGAAACCTGAAGCATTAGAAAGAGTGAGAAATTTCAACTCCAAAAGCCAATTCAAAGTTGGCAGTGTTGTTGTTTCTTGTGTGTTAAATAAAGACCAATTTGTTGCAAATTTAAATTTATACAAATCTTAATATAATGCTTTAATATTTACCTTTATTTCTTCCAAAGTAGTTCCAGCATCTTCAAATTTGACATCATTAACAGATTTTCCACTTTCTGTCTTTCCTTGTGATTTCAGAATTTCATCCAAATAAGCCTGATCAACCCTTTCCATCGCCTCTTGAAAGTCATTTCTAAATCCACGATCGACTTCAGGTTCCAAAATTTCTAAACGTCTTAATCGCTGAAATGCTTCCTGTTCAGTTTCGCCAAAGAAAAGTATTGGTTCTCCTCTTTCCTTTAATCTTCTAATCACCTTTATAATTTTAAACATATTTTAAAACTTTATAATTTTGTGCATAATAATTATAAAATTGAAAATTAAAGTTGATCATATGTGTCCTAATCAATTATACTGTACTAATGCTATATCAATTATGCTGTATATGTCCTAATCAATTATGTTAATAGAATGTACAGGTATACCTCGCCTTACGTCGATAATTGGTTCCAGGAGAGGCAACTTAAGTTGAAAAACAACATAAGTCGAATTTACTTGTCTCCGTATTTACTTGTCACTAGGCTAAACCACAAATAACCATTCCCAGTTCTGTGTTTTATTTATAAATGCATTTTTAATAATATATGGTTAATAAGAATCTATTTTAAGCTTACAAACAGTTTTTAATATAGTACAGAAAAAAGTGATCTAAATTTATTAATTCATGTACGTATAGTACATACTTGTAAATGTACATGTTTACAATTTGGCGATGTTTATAGTATATTGCAGACCCTTTATTTGTGAATGTGGTTTGCTCTAAGACATTATAAAATAAGATGATTTTGTAAGGTTAAATAACAAATACAGTTATTAAAATTATCTTGCGACAGTAGAAAATAAACTAATTTATATTAAATTTACCAATATCGAGTGGCGCTGACAACGATGCCAAATGGTAGATATTGGAGCTACCGTGGAAAACACCAATATTGAGTACTTAAAGACCGCTAAATAAGACAACAACACAGAAACACAGATGTTTTCATGTTTCATTCTCTAGGATTTATGATGACTATATCAACATTTACTGTAAATGTACATATTTTAATATGATATTATGTGCTTTAATGCTTTTCTAGCGATATTATGACTTCAATATTTGTGACGGACGGACGTAAAGTCAAATAAATTGACTTAAACTTGATTTTTATTTTTTGGTATATTTTTTGTATATATTATTCTGTATATTTTTTGTATTATAACAATGTATAATCGAGAACAACGTAACTCGAGGTATACCTGTACTAAAATCAGTCTTGACTGATTTTAGTACATACTATTCACTTAAAATTCTATTCTGTAAATCTTCAATATTTACATTAAATATAATGATAAATTTTCTATACTTTTCCTTCTACTTTCTTTTTCTAAAAAGAAAAACTAGAACAAATCTTACATAGATAAGTTCAAAATGTTTCACTTCATGTAAATTGTTTAAATATAAGGTGTAATCAAAAACGAACTGGATTAGTCTATTAAGATTTCAATACTTAACTAATTTAAGTCTGGCTGGCCCTTCTTAGTAGTCCCCTCTGCATTCATACAGCAATCTCAAGTCTTTGAAGCTATTGCTTTGAAAATTTCCTATTGTAATTTAAACTGGTTCTCCTCCATCATATGGAAACATTGTTCCTAGAATTTCAACTTCATTCTGGAGAAGTTACAAGAAGCTAAATGCAGGAAGTAAAGAAGATGGGAAAGGACTGACATATTGGTTTTTTGCAAAAAATGCTCATGTTTTGAAGGCTGTTTATGTGGAAGCATTATCATGATCAAGGGAGCAGGTTCTGTTTGGACCATCTTTTGTGACAAATATCCTTATGAATCATCTTAAACATTAAATCTGAATTCACTGTCTGACCAGGAGAAACAATAGAATTATTCACCAGGAATTTATGATTAAAAAAAAATCAACAATCTCTCTGGGTCATGCTTCTGACTTGTCTTGCTTTTTTGGGTTTGGGAGATTGTGGTCTTGCCCATAGCAGCAAAGTCTCTTAAAGTACTTCAAGGGTATATGTGACATATTCCTCAAGCTTAACACAAAATTTAACTTTTTTCTTTTTGCTCAATTTTCAAGTTCATTCTCAAAATTGCAGCACGACACTAATACATTACAAAATTATATGTAGCAAACATTTCAATTTGAAAAACTCAACATCATTTGGCAGACTGACACATTAAAGTAATCCCTGGTAATAAAAAGACTGTACATCACAATATTGTTGAACAGTGTGAATAGTCCAGTTTCTTTTTGATTGCACCCCACTTACACATTGTTCTCCATGGTTTTTTATTCTTTGTATAGGAAATAAAACAATGAATAAAAAAATCAATTAACTAAATTGCTGGATCTTTTTCAACTTATTTTAAGACTGAATTAATTACCAAAATCTGGTTTAATAGTAAACATTTGTGTCTCCATCTTATATAAAGATAGTATGGCTCCCAAATTTCAAGGAGTGTTTCATAAGAAAATAAATAGAACTGAATATACTATGACCTATATTTTTATATCTACAGAATGTCCTACAAAAGTCATTAATGTTACCATTTACAAGTCTCTAATACTCATTGAAGCATAAGGGCAACATCTGTACTTTTCCAGTTGGCATAAGTTTATATTGGTTACTTATAAGCCAGAAATAATTTTGTTCTCTTAGAATATTTTTGAA
This sequence comes from Centruroides sculpturatus, assembly GCF_000671375.1. Classification (NCBI taxonomy): domain Eukaryota; kingdom Metazoa; phylum Arthropoda; class Arachnida; order Scorpiones; family Buthidae; genus Centruroides; species Centruroides sculpturatus. The sequence goes on along the minus strand of NW_019385306.1, from coordinate 167,315 downwards.
TTGTTTGTTGACACAAATATCCAAAACTTGGGAGTTGGAAGGACATCATGCTTGGGAAAATCTCAAAATCTGTGTTCTTCTCTCCAATAACTTTCTTCACATCATTGGTCACCACAGAAAGCATCTAGTATAAGCTTGGCTTTCTGTCTCAACAAAGTCCCTGGTCTGCATGTCCATCATGGTCCCCACATGGTAGTGACTGACTGGACCCTAGTCAGAAGGCCCAGTATAAAGATGGCCAGCTTGTATTTTTGACAGTTTCCAGCACGGAAAAAAAGCCCAATTGGAATTCTGAGTGTGATTTACGATAAAAAACTTCAGGGTTAATTTGCTAATATTAGTCTTGCAATTAAGCTGTTTTGTACAGTGCCAGTAACTGTTTATTTGGCTGAGAGATCTTTCAGTAAACTGGTAAATTCACTGAAGACATGACAAAGAAACTCAACTGGTCAGGAGTGACTAAATATCCTAACAATTTTATGCATTGAAAATGATTTAGTTAAACAAACAAATTTTAGTGATATAATTGAAAAATTTGCTTCAGCAAAAGCCAGAAAATTTGCTGCGAAATAATTTAATCGATAGTTTCTTGTTGATGTGCTTTGTTTTTCAATTTCTGACATTCTTTCAGTTCTTGTGTTGGTTCCTATTTTGTTTTTGATGTCATGTTTGTCATTTTAAAATTTGTCAGTGTAATTCCTCTATTGTTTCTAATAAATCTGATCTATGTTTTTGTAAATGCATGCTTAATTTGTGAATAAAAATAATATTTTTTGTCATTTAGCTGCCTTATCTTGTCCCAAAGAAGCTGCGGGGGCCAAGTTGTTAGGTCCTTCGTCTGACACCACTAAGAGCAGCCGCAAACTAGCACTTTGCGAGAGCAAAACGCTAGCAAACATGCGCTAGCACAACCAATGACATCGAAGGCTCCGCCCCTTTCTTCTTGCTCGTGCTGTTTTTCCTTCGCTAGCGCAGTGATACGAGAGTACGCTCGCTGTTCACAGAATTCAACAACTAGAGCATTTACGCTAGCAAGAGAGAGCGGGGAAGACAGATGACTGCATAAACATGTCATATATCGAAAAGGAAATAGAATTTTATCGATGTACGTAAATTACATGATTAATACATTCAGTATTGAAAAGAAAATA
>NW_019385306.1:89812-165925 GCF_000671375.1 Centruroides sculpturatus | reverse complement strand
GGATGACTACATAAACATGTCACATATCGAAAAAGAAATAATAGAATTTTATCGATGTACGTAAATTACATGATTAATACATTCAGTATTGAAAAGAAAATAGTATAACCGTTGTATGTAAATAGTAATATACAGTATAAATAGTTTTCGGCTAGTTAAGCCTAGTTAGGCTTAACTAGTAAACATGTTTTTTTCCATGCTGTTTCAAAGTTCGGAACGAAAACTGACTGATTACAAGTATAGGTTATAATAAAATCTTGTTCTATAGCCAATCTACATCTGTGGAATCCACGTCATGTGGACTACGTTACGCGAGCAAACGTTGTGTAGTTTGCATCTGCTTCGTGCCCGCATAGCTTACCTAGCAAAAATGGCTCATAGCATCATGGGAAAAAAGGCGGGGCTTAGGAGCGCGAGCGAGCGTACGCTAGCTCCCACATCCTGTAGTTTGCGGCGGCTCTAAGGTCTTGGGTTTGAGTGGGGGGAGGGGGCTTGTCAATGATCCTGGCCTGGGGGCCCTGCTGTAGGGTATGGGGCTGTGAGGTCCATACCACATCCAACCAATCCTTCATGTCCATCAGCCATTTGCATTACATCAGACATGGATATCCTTTGGCACTATTTTCTGCTTAAAAATCACATATGATAATAACTTTGGTCCATCATCTAACACTGCAAACATGACTATGATATGAGATTTTTTCATTTCCACTTGTATTTATCAAAAAAAAATTGCATCAATGTCATCCACTATAGTATTTTCTGGCATGACAAAATATACTGGAATTTCATCAGCATTGGCAATTTTACTCAACAAATACTGATGTTCCTTTTGCAGTTGAATGACATAACATTGATAGGCCATCAACTTTTCTTCAAAAGCATTAAGCAAACACTACTAGTATTTCTGACAGCAGAGTGAAAATCCAAATCAGTGCAAAAATCTCTGATACTAACCAAAGTTTGCTTTGAACTCTGGCATGCTGTGAAGAATTGTAGTATGTGTACTGTACATACCAATATTTTTTCATCAAGGAGATGGGAAAACATATAAAAACACTGACCTTGGAATGTTCTTTTATTGAATGATTTTCAATACTTTCAACAAAATTATCACATAATTGGAAGACCCTTGTCATTACATATCTGTCAAATCTGCTTGTTTTTAGACCTCTGAAAGCCTTAGGCTGTGGCCTTGCAGATGTAAGTGAGTGAATTTTCCAGAACAAGATGTTAACAAGCAAGAGAATGTGATGTCAGATTAAGACAATTTTTGCTTTCTCATTTTCACTAATATTGTCAAGCAGCAATATAAATTTTTCCTTATCATTCAGGAGTGGTAGAAAGAAAGCATATCTTAGAATTGTGTGTTTTTAAATTTAAGTAAAATGATTTTTGAATTTCCTTAAACATGGAATTAGAAAATCATTTGACTCAAATTTAAAACACGTAGTTCTGAGACAGTTTGTCTGTCAACATGTTGAGCCTCATTTTTTCAACATAATCTGTGTATGCATTTTTCCTTGCCTAAGAACTACATAAAAGAAATATCACATTGGCAACATTTGAGCAGAGTAGAACAGATCTCTATTGGCAAGACAAGATGTTGCAGTAATGCTACATATAAGGGTCGTACTATATGCAGGTTAGAAAGAACTTGTTTGCATATAACCCTATACTTTCAGAAGTAGAAATTAAAAATATATATATCATACTACATTCAGAGCAATATGGTAATATCTAGTGGGGCATTACATATCTCGAAAGATCATTTTAGAGTTGAGATAAGATGTTGAAGACAGAGATAATCCTTGAAAAACTAGCAACAAGTTATGTAACTTTTCTACATGTCATGAGATTTTATTTAAAAGATAACTTTTATGCTGTATTATTAATCATAATGAATAAAATTGTGTGGTTACTTAACTCTTTGTGTTGCATAATAGATTTCTAAATTCTTTAACTGTAATATTATTTAAGTACTTTTAGATTTTAAATGTTGCAATTTGTAAGAAATTGAATGTTATGAGATTTTTATAAAAAATTGTTATAAAAAACCTTTTTATATTATTAATTATTATAAAATAGGAAAAAGCTTTATTTTGAGAGTAGAGATGAGTTTTATAAAAAAAACAAAAACTGTAGATACTAATATTATAAAAACTGTAGATACTATTATTAGATACTAATAATAAGTAAAATTTTCATTAAATCCAATCTCTGTAGAGATATGAAACAAGACACCCATCAATGTTTAACCACCAAAATTTAATAGATTGATGCCCCTTACACACAAGCTATCATGCCAAATTTCATTTCTTAATCTTTATCCCATCCTGAGATATTAAATGGAATAGATGCCAATACACATACATGGAACTTTTTTGTCTTGTTTTTTACTTTTTTGGGTCCAGGGGGTCTCAAAACATGGAGATTTGTAAAAAACTCAGGTCAATTTTGACATGATTTCCACACTTTCCCTTATTATGTATATATAACAGTGAGGAAAGTAACAAGATGTTTGGTAATCCTAATTAGAAATGACAACAGTTAAATTAGATCATTGACACAAGTTATGCCAAATTAATTATTTGTTATAAAATCCAATACTAATAATGTTATATGAATTTTATACAAGGTTTAATTTATTCATTTTTATTTTTATTGAATGTGGTTGTTTATGAAATTCAAACCTTGAACAGAAAACGTACTCGGCAAATTAATATTCAAAAAAATCAACGGATAAGGTGTTCATTTTTTTGAAATTCAAACCACCAAAATCATTTATAATAAATTTCTAATTTTTTCATATTATTTATGATAAACATTTTTTGAAAAAACACAAGTTCTATCTTCAAATTGTTATTAAAATCTATTAGAATTAACTCTTTGTGTTGCATAATAGATTTCTAAATTCGTTAATTGTATTTTAAGTACTTTTAGATTTTAAATGTTGCAATTTGTAAGAAATTGGATATGTTGTTACTATCTAAAAGATTAGTAAGCAGTTTGTTTACTCAATCTAAACTTATTGGTCCTAAAACATTTATCTTAGTAAAAAATATAGTTTCAATATTTTGAAATGAAAGTCATTGATTAGACATCTCCGAAACAACCAAATGAAATCCAGAATAAGTTATTCAATGAAACACTGGCAAGAAAACCTCACACAGGACTGTAATGGGCAAAGGACTTACTACTGGATTTGTAGATAATAACAATGATAAATTCTAAATGACTTGAAAAAATGACCAACTGGCATGCAATGGCTCATTTTGCAGCATCAACAGTTCTGGAATAAATAAGTATTTTTCTCTTGAATGCTATCTATGGAAATGTTAATTAGTAATACATACAGAATATTAATGTCATGTTTAGTGATAGATCTCATTTACTCTATCTTTAGACACCAATAATGAATCAAAGATGGCTGCTCCCACTCAATAAGTAAGTTATATATTAATTACAAATAGGAAGGCATATATTATAATAATCTATTAACACACAGCTATCAGCTATGTAAAATACTATATAAATTTAAGGATAAATTTGTGGAAATGAGCAAAAACTTCTGTAATGCTACTCACACTCATAATTAATCTCTCAGCAGATTCATTGCAGTTATGTAGCATTTACACTACTTATGTTCAAATAGAACTGTCGAGTCTTCCAAACATAGCAATGATCTTACTAGTTAATACTGTTTTGTTGCTTGAAATTGTAAGCGATATTAACTGACCTCATTTGATTGCAGCCAGTATATATTTAGAATTTTAAAATGTTTTCATGTTTTAAGGACAATGTTCCTATCATATAACAGTTCTCATATACAAAATGGTTGCAAATAATCTGTTATTTGTTATTGCTTAAAATCATTTTCTGCCCATTAGCATCAATGGCAATTTACCATTAACTGAAGTGATTTGAAACAATATTTTTACTACGGTGTTACAGGGTAATTGGAAAATTTTATCTTATAAATATAAATTCTCCAAGTTTACNGGCCGGTACGGGCGTGAATGCCAACCATGGTGACGCCGATGGGCCAGGGTGCGTTGCCAATGGCCATCTGCAGATAGGTGTCATTAGCCTAAAAAAGAGATTTATCAGCGTATTAATCGATGTAAATAAACATCTTATTTGTCAGAATGTACAGAAGTCATACTTTGACGTAATCTCTATCCAGCATATACTTTGCTATGTGTACCAGATGTTCTAAAATATCTTCGTGAATAGTCTTGTTCTTCAACCTCTTGAATAACGGCCCGATGTAAGACTGCGTTTGTGTGTAGGTGGCTGATGCCAATTTTCCCTTCATGCACATTTTCTCACTTTCCGTTCTCGCATTCAGTTTCTGACCCCACAGTTGAAGGATGAACTGTCCACAAATTAAAACATTTTTTATTTTATTCCTGTTATATTGTCTTATAATCTATAATAATTACAATTTAATTCTAAAAAGAATAAAGCCATACCTTTAAAAAGGTAAGAATTACTTTAATATCGTGGTTATCGTTTCCTCTGCCAAAATTTTTGGCCATATCCTGTAAAATTAAGATGTTTGAAAAAATATATTTAGTTTTAACTTAAATGATAAATTATTCAAGACATAAATTACTTGGAAGTTTTTTAATGTATATTTTTTTTTAATGAAAATTTAGTATCTGAAATATAAGTAATTTACAGTATTAGACTGGATCTTAGTCCAAAAGAAAATTTATGGAGCATAATAACAAAAATAGTTTATGGTCAAAACAAGCATTATTATAAAGTAAACCAGTTAAAATTACCAACTATGGTTGCTTGAGAAAATATTGAAGTGAAACAATTGCAAAAATCTATTCAAACTATGCCTGATAGATTGTTTGATGTTATTCAAATGAAAGAAGGTCCAACTAAATATCAAATGGTATGAATTTTTCCAAAAATATTGTGTCCTTATAATTATGTTACATTTATAAATGCAATTAATTTCAAAAACAGTTTAAAATTATTTTAATTATCAAACATTAATGACAATGATTTTTAACATTGATTTGTGTTTATTGTTATGTATCTAAAATTTCAAAAGTATATTACAAATTGAAGTTGAGTAATTAAAACTAAATTGTTGTCCTCACAATCTAAATATATAAAATTACTTGTCCTGACTGAGTCAATCACTCAGTCAGGACAAGTAATTCATCATCGCCCAGAGCAAACCGCTGAACCTAGAGGTGAAATTTTGTACACAGTTAAGATATGCACACTAAGAAGGGATTTTTGGAAATTCCCCCGCGGGGGAGAAGGAGAGTTTTTAACCTAAAGAACAGCTTCTACTGTACTATTTTGGATGTGATTTTTTGTTTTCAACTACGTTTAGTCTTCATTGAGTACTTAGGTGTATTAAATTGATAACATTTCAGACATTATAAATATTTTTATATATTTCGATTTTTTAACCAAATGTTCGAACTGTTTTAAATTCAAATTTGTTATTGCATATTGGTTTGATTATAGAACAATTGTAAACGTTCCAGAGAATTGATCAAATTGAAAATAGTTTGTTTGATTCTCAGCAATTCTCATCATTCTCAGCAGTAGGTGTTATATAACAATTACTACGGTTGTTGAAATACTGAATATAAATGGGGTTTGCTTGCAAAATCTGCATGGGCAAAGTTGTGGGTAACAGCTAGTTACATTATAAGATTGAAAATGAAAGCCAACAACTGTAAAAGCATCAGTTTATACTTATTATTTTAAGCTTGCGTACCTTTCTAAAAGTTCTGCCTTTGTCCCTGTTATCTTGTCTCCTAATTCATTTAATTTCTTTTGTAATTCAGCAACTGTTACATTCTTTAATTCGCCTATGAAAAATTCCTGGCATGTCCTTCCCCACACTACATTACTAGAATTTAATCTCATTTTGAAGTTAAAGTAATTTGAAAACTTAGCCAAAAAAGTTATTCTGTCATATTATTATTTTTTAGTAAAACTCACACGATATTGATTCACAAAATGCTCTGGCAATGATAAAGTTGACCAGCAACATCATACTTCCTATTATAATACATTACACCTTTTCCCAATAATGATGAATCTAACATATTTTTATGGCAAATTGTTATCGTCGATAAGACTATAGACTTTTCAGATATCAATTCATTTATTTTGGTAAATTCATACTAATTTATGTTTTATACAAATAAATATAGTTACACAGCATTCAATCTTGAATGCTGTGTAATCATAGACTTGCATAAAATACTGTTTATGCAAGTCTATGTTTAAAATTAAATAATATATTGTTTTTAAAACTGAAATTATTACTTTGAAAAAAATAAAATTTATAAACTCGTGCAAGTCATTTCAATGACAATGATAACGAATTAGTCTAATGAAAACAATGAATCAAACTAGATTATAAAATTACATTTTTCATTTTTATGAGGACAATTTCAATTTGAATGTTATTAGTATTCAATAAACTTAGATGTGTCCATTTAATGATACATTCCTTATTAATAATCAATAAACGAAGTGGTTTTTTTTTCTTAAACAAATGCATCTGTTCACAGATGACGCAATAAAGGCATTGGTCCAATATTTTGGAGACCCAGATCAATCCAGGCAGAGAACCTTGGGAATTTTTCATAGACAGGCTGTGCCAATGTCATGTCCTATCCTTTACCGCCCAGTCACCAAACTGCTCCATTTATCTTCCAATAAATAAGAATACAAAAACAAACAGGAATAAAAACTAAAGATGGACAAATATTACCTTTCCTGAATTCAAATATTAACTGGATCTCAGATACCTTGAATACTTAGTGAACTTAATTACATTACATAACATAACAGTAAATTATTAGATTCTGATGAAACCATGTTGTAGTTTACTTTGCTTTATACAGACACAATAAAGTGACTTTTTCCAAAACACTTGGCAGATTGTTCATCTCTTTATTCAGTTGGGACACTAGTTACAGGTCGCGTTTCAGGCATTAGCTCTCTTCAGCCAACTAAACGTTAAAATCAAACATGAGAAAATTTACATATACATACACGAATTAAACATTCTGTAGATATAACACATTTAAAAAACATACCTTAAAAGTACAGATTACAAACGTATAGATGACGTACATAATGGACTGTATCAGATTCCATAGATCAAGTGAAGAATGAACAGATTGGCCAGTCTCGAATCTCGAGATGAATAATCTACCAAGTGTTTTGAAAAAAGTCACTTTATTGTGTCTGTATAAAGTAAATTATTAACTAAATAGCTAAATATTTATTACAAGCTGTTACCCGCAACTTTGCCCGTGCAGATTTTGCAAGCAAACCCCATTTATATTCAGTATTTCAACAACCATAGTAATTGTCATATAACACCTACCACTGAGAATGATGAGAATTGCTGAGAATCAAACTATTTTCAATTTGATAAATTCTCTGGAATGTTTACAATCATTCTATAATCGAACCTATTATGCAATAACAAATTCAAATTTAAAACAGTTTGAACATTTGGTTAAAACATCAAAATATATAAAAATATTTATAACAATGTCTGAAATATTATCAATTTAATACACCTAAGTACTCAATGAAAACTAAATGTAGTTGAAAACAAAAAAAATTGCATCTAAAATAGTACAGTAGAAGCTGTTCTTCAGGTTAGCCTTAATCCTTTCCCTCTCCCCCACAGGGGAATTTCGAAAAATTTCATTCTTAGTGTGCATTTTCATGACGTACCCTAACTGTGTACAAAATTTCATCTCTAGGTTCAGCAGTTTGCTCTGGGCAATGATGAATCAATTCACTCAATCAGTCACTCAGTCAGTCAGGACAAGTAATTTTATATATTTAGATTGAATTTTTTTTACTTATTTCAATATATTAATAAACTAAAACAAAAAGTAAAAACAAAAAATAATTTATTAAACTTTATGAAATGAAACTTCAAAACTTTTCATTTTGAACTGGAGTTTCAAAGCAGAATTTTTTAACTCAGCTACAATAGATAATAAATAATTGTTCTCATTCTCACCTGCTGCAGATTTTTATTTAAGAAAACAAAAATTCAAAAACTTTTGGGATCTAGTCTGCTTCCTTTCCAGTCATAAATTAAATCTAAGATACCGAAGAAGCTGTATGCAGGAAAATACAAGGAAATGCCATTGACACAAAAATAATTTCTTTGTTTAAACTTCAAAATGTTAATAAAACATTTGATGAGAAATATTGTTTATAGGATTGTCTATAATACATATAGTACATGTTAATAAATGATTAACAAGCAATTATTTATTGTGACATCGTCACAATGCCCAGCTGCAATTTTTAATCATATTTTTAATTTATTTAATTTAAAATATCTGTTCTCCACCTTCAAATTAGCAGTGCCTTGCCCCTTTACATCATACTTTTCCTTTAACAATATAGTTGTGGCAGTCATCTATTAACTGCTTTCAGGGGAAGTTTTGAATTGAAATAACAAGATTTTTGGTTTGCATTGGATGTTCATATATAGTTAATCAGGGCCCCTCTTGCCCCTAAGGTTTCCATATCTGATCTTGTCTTTCATCTACCTAACTCCATTCTCAAGGTTAGGGACAAACAGACAACAGTGGGAATTTCTAGATCTACAATTTTTTCAAACTGCAGCCCAATTATTCAAATATTTTAAATTTTTTGTTAGCCTCCCTTCTGGGTACTTCTTGATTGAAGGTATAGCACTATATTGGAGTATTTGACTATTTTTTATCAACATAATATTCTAGATCTCAAATCTCAAATACTTCCTAGTATTAAATTATTTATTCATCTATTGTAATTGAGTTACTTTCTAGTATTCAAGTGAATACTTGAATAGTATTTGCAGATAGTATAAATAGTATAGTACTTGTTCATCTTTAATAAAAATTATATATGCCTGGTAAAGTTAATTAAATTAAGTTTTGTATTCACATTCCATACTTACATAAAATAACATTTTAAAACATATTTAGCTTTAAAAATTCCTTTGTTCCAAACTACCAATCTAGTATTTGGAAATTTCCAGAAAAATAAATCAATTCTCCAAGTTTACATAAAATATAAGTTTCCCTGATAACCCTAATAATAGTTTTCATATTTACTATTAATGTCTCTGATGGGGTTACAGAAACCTGAAGCATTAGAAAGAGTGAGAAATTTCAACTCCAAAAGCCAATTCAAAGTTGGCAGTGTTGTTGTTTCTTGTGTGTTAAATAAAGACCAATTTGTTGCAAATTTAAATTTATACAAATCTTAATATAATGCTTTAATATTTACCTTTATTTCTTCCAAAGTAGTTCCAGCATCTTCAAATTTGACATCATTAACAGATTTTCCACTTTCTGTCTTTCCTTGTGATTTCAGAATTTCATCCAAATAAGCCTGATCAACCCTTTCCATCGCCTCTTGAAAGTCATTTCTAAATCCACGATCGACTTCAGGTTCCAAAATTTCTAAACGTCTTAATCGCTGAAATGCTTCCTGTTCAGTTTCGCCAAAGAAAAGTATTGGTTCTCCTCTTTCCTTTAATCTTCTAATCACCTTTATAATTTTAAACATATTTTAAAACTTTATAATTTTGTGCATAATAATTATAAAATTGAAAATTAAAGTTGATCATATGTGTCCTAATCAATTATACTGTACTAATGCTATATCAATTATGCTGTATATGTCCTAATCAATTATGTTAATAGAATGTACAGGTATACCTCGCCTTACGTCGGTAATTGGTTCCAGGAGAGGCAACTTAAGTTGAAAAACGACATAAGTCGAATTTACTTGTCTCCGTATTTACTTGTCACTAGGCTAAACCACAAATAACCATTCCCAGTTCTGTGTTTTATTTATAAATGCATTTTTAATAATATATGGTTAATAAGAATCTATTTTAAGCTTACAAACAGTTTTTAATATAGTACAGAAAAAAGTGATCTAAATTTATTAATTCATGTACGTATAGTACATACTTGTAAATGTACATGTTTACAATTTGGCGATGTTTATAGTATATTGCAGACCCTTTATTTGTGAATGTGGTTTGCTCTAAGACATTATAAAATAAGATGATTTTGTAAGGTTAAATAACAAATACAGTTATTAAAATTATCTTGCGACAGTAGAAAATAAACTAATTTATATTAAATTTACCAATATCGAGTGGCGCTGACAACGATGCCAAATGGTAGATATTGGAGCTACCGTGGAAAACACCAATATTGAGTACTTAAAGACCGCTAAATAAGACAACAACACAGAAACACAGATGTTTTCATGTTTCATTCTCTAGGATTTATGATGACTATATCAACATTTACTGTAAATGTACATATTTTAATATGATATTATGTGCTTTAATGCTTTTCTAGCGATATTATGACTTCAATATTTGTGACGGACGGACGTAAAGTCAAATAAATTGACTTAAACTTGATTTTTATTTTTTGGTATATTTTTTGTATATATTATTCTGTATATTTTTTGTATTATAACAATGTATAATCGAGAACAACGTAACTCGAGGTATACCTGTACTAAAATCAGTCTTGACTGATTTTAGTACATACTATTCACTTAAAATTCTATTCTGTAAATCTTCAATATTTACATTAAATATAATGATAAATTTTCTATACTTTTCCTTCTACTTTCTTTTTCTAAAAAGAAAAACTAGAACAAATCTTACATAGATAAGTTCAAAATGTTTCACTTCATGTAAATTGTTTAAATATAAGGTGTAATCAAAAACGAACTGGATTAGTCTATTAAGATTTCAATACTTAACTAATTTAAGTCTGGCTGGCCCTTCTTAGTAGTCCCCTCTGCATTCATACAGCAATCTCAAGTCTTTGAAGCTATTGCTTTGAAAATTTCCTATTGTAATTTAAACTGGTTCTCCTCCATCATATGGAAACATTGTTCCTAGAATTTCAACTTCATTCTGGAGAAGTTACAAGAAGCTAAATGCAGGAAGTAAAGAAGATGGGAAAGGACTGACATATTGGTTTTTTGCAAAAAATGCTCATGTTTTGAAGGCTGTTTATGTGGAAGCATTATCATGATCAAGGGAGCAGGTTCTGTTTGGACCATCTTTTGTGACAAATATCCTTATGAATCATCTTAAACATTAAATCTGAATTCACTGTCTGACCAGGAGAAACAATAGAATTATTCACCAGGAATTTATGATTAAAAAAAAATCAACAATCTCTCTGGGTCATGCTTCTGACTTGTCTTGCTTTTTTGGGTTTGGGAGATTGTGGTCTTGCCCATAGCAGCAAAGTCTCTTAAAGTACTTCAAGGGTATATGTGACATATTCCTCAAGCTTAACACAAAATTTAACTTTTTTCTTTTTGCTCAATTTTCAAGTTCATTCTCAAAATTGCAGCACGACACTAATACATTACAAAATTATATGTAGCAAACATTTCAATTTGAAAAACTCAACATCATTTGGCAGACTGACACATTAAAGTAATCCCTGGTAATAAAAAGACTGTACATCACAATATTGTTGAACAGTGTGAATAGTCCAGTTTCTTTTTGATTGCACCCCACTTACACATTGTTCTCCATGGTTTTTTATTCTTTGTATAGGAAATAAAACAATGAATAAAAAAATCAATTAACTAAATTGCTGGATCTTTTTCAACTTATTTTAAGACTGAATTAATTACCAAAATCTGGTTTAATAGTAAACATTTGTGTCTCCATCTTATATAAAGATAGTATGGCTCCCAAATTTCAAGGAGTGTTTCATAAGAAAATAAATAGAACTGAATATACTATGACCTATATTTTTATATCTACAGAATGTCCTACAAAAGTCATTAATGTTACCATTTACAAGTCTCTAATACTCATTGAAGCATAAGGGCAACATCTGTACTTTTCCAGTTGGCATAAGTTTATATTGGTTACTTATAAGCCAGAAATAATTTTGTTCTCTTAGAATATTTTTGAATTGTTTGTTGACACAAATATCCAAAACTTGGGAGTTGGAAGGACATCATGCTTGGGAAAATCTCAAAATCTGTGTTCTTCTCTCCAATAACTTTCTTCACATCATTGGTCACCACAGAAAGCATCTAGTATAAGCTTGGCTTTCTGTCTCAACAAAGTCCCTGGTCTGCATGTCCATCATGGTCCCCACATGGTAGTGACTGACTGGACCCTAGTCAGAAGGTCCAGTATAAAGATGGCCAGCTTGTATTTTTGACAGTTTCCAGCACGGAAAAAAAGCCCAATTGGAATTCTGAGTGTGATTTACGATAAAAAACTTCAGGGTTAATTTGCTAATATTAGTCTTGCAATTAAGCTGTTTTGTACAGTGCCAGTAACTGTTTATTTGGCTGAGAGATCTTTCAGTAAACTGGTAAATTCACTGAAGACATGACAAAGAAACTCAACTGGTCAGGAGTGACTAAATATCCTAACAATTTTATGCATTGAAAATGATTTAGTTAAACAAACAAATTTTAGTGATATAATTGAAAAATTTGCTTCAGCAAAAGCCAGAAAATTTGCTGCGAAATAATTTAATCGATAGTTTCTTGTTGATGTGCTTTGTTTTTCAATTTCTGACATTCTTTCAGTTCTTGTGTTGGTTCCTATTTTGTTTTTGATGTCATGTTTGTCATTTTAAAATTTGTCAGTGTAATTCCTCTATTGTTTCTAATAAATCTGATCTATGTTTTTGTAAATGCATGCTTAATTTGTGAATAAAAATAATATTTTTTGTCATTTAGCTGCCTTATCTTGTCCCAAAGAAGCTGCGGGGGCCAAGTTGTTAGGTCCTTCGTCTGACACCACTAAGAGCAGCCGCAAACTAGCACTTTGCGAGAGCAAAACGCTAGCAAACATGCGCTAGCACAACCGATGACATCGAAGGCTCCGCCCCTTTCTTCTTGCTCGTGCTGTTTTTCCTTCGCTAGCGCAGTGATACGAGAGTACGCTCGCTGTTCACAGAATTCAACAACTAGAGCATTTACGCTAGCAAGAGAGAGCGGGGAAGACAGATGACTGCATAAACATGTCATATATCGAAAAGGAAATAGAATTTTATCGATGTACGTAAATTACATGATTAATACATTCAGTATTGAAAAGAAAATAGTATAACCGTTGTATGTAAATAGTAATATACAGTATAAATAGTTTTCGGCTAGTTAAGCCTAGTTAGGCTTAACTAGTAAACATGTTTTTTTCCATGCTGTTTCAAAGTTCGGAACGAAAACTGACTGATTACAAGTATAGGTTATAATAAAATCTTGTTCTATAGCCAATCTACATCTGTGGAATCCACGTCATGTGGACTACGTTACGCGAGCAAACGTTGTGTAGTTTGCATCTGCTTCGTGCCCGCATAGCTTACCTAGCAAAAATGGCTCATAGCATCATGGGAAAAAAGGCGGGGCTTAGGAGCGCGAGCGAGCGTACGCTAGCTCCCACATCCTGTAGTTTGCGGCGGCTCTAAGGTCTTGGGTTTGAGTGGGGGGAGGGGGCTTGTCAATGATCCTGGCCTGGGGGCCCTGCTGTAGGGTATGGGGCTGTGAGGTCCATACCACATCCAACCAATCCTTCATGTCCATCAGCCATTTGCATTACATCAGACATGGATATCCTTTGGCACTATTTTCTGCTTAAAAATCACATATGATAATAACTTTGGTCCATCATCTAACACTGCAAACATGACTATGATATGAGATTTTTTCATTTCCACTTGTATTTATCAAAAAAAAATTGCATCAATGTCATCCACTATAGTATTTTCTGGCATGACAAAATATACTGGAATTTCATCAGCATTGGCAATTTTACTCAACAAATACTGATGTTCCTTTTGCAGTTGAATGACATAACATTGATAGGCCATCAACTTTTCTTCAAAAGCATTAAGCAAACACTACTAGTATTTCTGACAGCAGAGTGAAAATCCAAATCAGTGCAAAAATCTCTGATACTAACCAAAGTTTGCTTTGAACTCTGGCATGCTGTGAAGAATTGTAGTATGTGTACTGTACATACCAATATTTTTTCATCAAGGAGATGGGAAAACATATAAAAACACTGACCTTGGAATGTTCTTTTATTGAATGATTTTCAATACTTTCAACAAAATTATCACATAATTGGAAGACCCTTGTCATTACATATCTGTCAAATCTGCTTGTTTTTAGACCTCTGAAAGCCTTAGGCTGTGGCCTTGCAGATGTAAGTGAGTGAATTTTCCAGAACAAGATGTTAACAAGCAAGAGAATGTGATGTCAGATTAAGACAATTTTTGCTTTCTCATTTTCACTAATATTGTCAAGCAGCAATATAAATTTTTCCTTATCATTCAGGAGTGGTAGAAAGAAAGCATATCTTAGAATTGTGTGTTTTTAAATTTAAGTAAAATGATTTTTGAATTTCCTTAAACATGGAATTAGAAAATCATTTGACTCAAATTTAAAACACGTAGTTCTGAGACAGTTTGTCTGTCAACATGTTGAGCCTCATTTTTTCAACATAATCTGTGTATGCATTTTTCCTTGCCTAAGAACTACATAAAAGAAATATCACATTGGCAACATTTGAGCAGAGTAGAACAGATCTCTATTGGCAAGACAAGATGTTGCAGTAATGCTACATATAAGGGTCGTACTATATGCAGGTTAGAAAGAACTTGTTTGCATATAACCCTATACTTTCAGAAGTAGAAATTAAAAATATATATATCATACTACATTCAGAGCAATATGGTAATATCTAGTGGGGCATTACATATCTCGAAAGATCATTTTAGAGTTGAGATAAGATGTTGAAGACAGAGATAATCCTTGAAAAACTAGCAACAAGTTATGTAACTTTTCTACATGTCATGAGATTTTATTTAAAAGATAACTTTTATGCTGTATTATTAATCATAATGAATAAAATTGTGTGGTTACTTAACTCTTTGTGTTGCATAATAGATTTCTAAATTCGTTAATTGTATTTTAAGTACTTTTAGATTTTAAATGTTGCAATTTGTAAGAAATTGGATATGTTGTTACTATCTAAAAGATTAGTAAGCAGTTTGTTTACTCAATCTAAACTTATTGGTCCTAAAACATTTATCTTAGTAAAAAATATAGTTTCAATATTTTGAAATGAAAGTCATTGATTAGACATCTCCGAAACAACCAAATGAAATCCAGAATAAGTTATTCAATGAAACACTGGCAAGAAAACCTCACACAGGACTGTAATGGGCAAAGGACTTACTACTGGATTTGTAGATAATAACAATGATAAATTCTAAATGACTTGAAAAAATGACCAACTGGCATGCAATGGCTCATTTTGCAGCATCAACAGTTCTGGAATAAATAAGTATTTTTCTCTTGAATGCTATCTATGGAAATGTTAATTAGTAATACATACAGAATATTAATGTCATGTTTAGTGATAGATCTCATTTACTCTATCTTTAGACACCAATAATGAATCAAAGATGGCTGCTCCCACTCAATAAGTAAGTTATATATTAATTACAAATAGGAAGGCATATATTATAATAATCTATTAACACACAGCTATCAGCTATGTAAAATACTATATAAATTTAAGGATAAATTTGTAGAAATGAGCAAAAACTTCTGTAATGCTACTCACACTCATAATTAATCTCTCAGCAGATTCATTGCAGTTATGTAGCATTTACACTACTTATGTTCAAATAGAACTGTCGAGTCTTCCAAACATAGCAATGATCTTACTAGTTAATACTGTTTTGTTGCTTGAAATTGTAAGCGATATTAACTGACCTCATTTGATTGCAGCCAGTATATATTTAGAATTTTAAAATGTTTTCATGTTTTAAGGACAATGTTCCTATCATATAACAGTTCTCATATACAAAATGGTTGCAAATAATCTGTTATTTGTTATTGCTTAAAATCATTTTCTGCCCATTAGCATCAATGGCAATTTACCATTAACTGAAGTGATTTGAAACAATATTTTTACTACGGTGTTACAGGGTAATTGGAAAATTTGATCTTATAAATATAAATAATAATAAAACATTTATAATCACCTCTTTCCTTGGTAATATTATATCTTCCTGATTATCTTTCTGTGTCTTTAGAGTATTTGTATTCCTACCACTCTGCAATTAAATAATTATTTTTCAAACTTTGTATGATTCAATTAACTTATATCATATAATAAATAAATAAACTATACATCATAATCATCATCATCTTTGTGTTTTTCTCTATGTTTAGCCCAATAATCTTCTTCCAAAGCATTGAGTAAATCTCCTCTCTTGAAATATTTCTTTGCTGGTTGCTACCAAAAAACATATAAAAATTTAAAGTTTTTCTATAATATATTACAACCATAACTTAATAAAAAGCTTACCAATAACTTCTTTTCTTCTAAAAGTTTTCTTTTCTTTTCAATTTCAGCCTTTAACACGTCCATTTCCTGCCAAACGTAAGACGCAACACAAACAACTCAGAGAGTCGCCATCTTGTTAAAATGCCAAATTACTAATAATATAATATTATTATTATAAAATTTAAAAATTATTAAATTATATATTAATATTATACACTAATTTTAAAATATTAAAAAGTTAATTAATTTTATTCAGAATTTAATTTCGCGGTGACCATTAATTTTAAATGAAATTTTGGCTATTTTTTACAAATTAATTGACGTCATTCGGTATTGTCTTGATAGATTTGCTGCTGTTTGAGTTGCTGGTTTTGTAGTTCGTATTGGCAAAAATGCCGCTTCCCGTGCAATTGTCGTTAACTCAGGTTTGATTTCCCGTTTTATACCATAAATTACTTTAATTAATTATTATAATCGATCGATTATTTATCCCAACTCCGTTATTTCATACGCAAATGTCAGATCGTACCCCTTATTTGCCAATTTTAATGTATTTACGTTGAATTAACCCTTAACCTGTATCGTTTTTGAAGTTATAAAACACATTCACGTGGTTTCTACGTTGTATACGTAAAAATGAATTGACATTAAGCCTTCGTTATATCATGTAATATGGAAATTCGTATGTTGATTGTATTTGTACTGGAATATTTTAATTGATTTTTCGTTATACTGGTAAATTCTTGAAACTTCGACTTACTTCATGACTGATTAATCATTATATCTTATTTAAAAAATGTGCATTTTGCATAAAAAAAGTACTGATTCGTTGTACCTATGACTGCATATGACTATTCATGTTACATATAAAGTCGCCCCATCTCCCCTAAAATAGAGACAGAGCATGGTTACTAGATAATTTTTTGAAATCAAGAGTTCATTAATTGTTTTTAAGCACAGAACAAGTACAGTATGTTAATTTTATGTTTCCTGTGCTACGTTATGTTTACAATATTTTAGTGATGGGATGATTAACCAGAACTAGTATTGAGAAAATCTCGTCATGATTTCAGATTCTTAAAAACAATTTTTCCACATTTTATAAAAAAATTAATTATTTGTTTCACTCAAAGATTAAAAATTTTTTAAATTATGATATCAATGATTAAATGTTAATTTATTGGAAACTTTCATGTTGACAAAGTAGAAAGTATGTGACGCCTCACCATACATGAGATGACATCTGTCACTGCACACTCTTGTCAAGCCAGTCAGGACAGATGTCATCTTATGTATGGGGTGTCACATATTTTCTACTTTGTAAACATGAAAGTTTCCAATAAATTAACATTTAATCATCAATATTATAATTTAAAATATTTTTAATCTTTGAGTGAAACAAATAATTAATTTTTTCCGGTTCTGTACTTGTTCTGTGCTTAAAAATGATTAATGAACTCTTGATTTCAACAAAAAGAGTAACTTTTTTAATAATAACACATTTTAAAAAAAGTTAAATTTAAAAATTTTCAATAAACTTTTTTTCTCTTGTAAAAAATTCAACCATGTTATTTCAAAATAAGGTAAAAATAGACCATGTAAAAAGAGAGATAGGTGTATATTTGTCGTCATAGATGTTTTTAAAAAAACAATATTTTGAAATTCAAACAAATAAATTAAAATTTTTTTGGTGTCAATAGGTAGGAATTAAGTCCCTGTAGCCTTCTTATATCCACCACTAAGTATAGGCTAATCTCAAAGTGATTGCAATAAGCAACACCTACTGTATTTTAATAAAATCAAAAATTCATGTTTCAGCATTTCAGCAAGAAGAATTAAAAGAATTTATAAAATAATTACGCTTATGCATAACAGTTATCAAATGAGCATCAGTCTCGTGATAATACCCACACACCTTACACCCCTGCTGTTACACTTAGTAGGCATTGCAGTGTTGTGCAAACTCACTTATTGGTGACATGTAGCAAAAATTCTTATTTTATTGCAGCTGCGTGCAACTTGAGAGAGAGTGATTGACATGTGAAAGAAAGCAACACTGTTACAATACACAATAACCAATATCGTGTTATGGCCAGTTATGACAGTTGTGCACATCACCCATGTCTAAGTAGTTTAAGTTTAAGAAAATTTATCCTTAGCCTTCTGCTGGTTGTGAAGAGAAGAGAAGAGAAGATAATATTCTTATTTTTGCTAGTCTGCAGGTGTGAAAAGGTTGAAGAATGGTGCTCTAGATTGTTAATTCTTTCAGATTTGATTCTGTGACTCAAGTACTACTACTTTCTTATTGACATAAGTAGTAGTGGTTTGGGCCACTCTGATCACAAAATTAATTTTTCAGGATATAAATAATGGAATTATTTTCAGATTACAAGTAATAAAAATTTGTCAAGTAAATTAAATTAAGATTACAAATTTTTCAGGAATTTGAAATAATACCAGTATTGATGAAAAACTTTGGCTTCTTATGTTTAAATTAATTATTTTCTCGATTGATATTTATTATAAAAATTTGTCTTAATATTCGGGAACACGAAATGATATAATACTGAAATTATTTTGAAAAGGTTTTTAGGTTACATTAATACAGTTTAAGTGTTTCCCCCAGTTTATCTAAAGCATCACAAAATTAATTTTTAGAGAGAAATCTTGGACCACTTTGATCACAAAATTAATTTTTCTGGGGATATACTGATCACAAAATTAAGATTACAAATAATTTTAAAATAATAAAAATTTGTTGAGTAAATTAAAATGCTTCAATTTTTGGAGGCTGGTATCTAAATTTTTAAAAAATATATCAATTGGATATATGAAAAATATACTTACAATTCATCTTGTTGAAACTTCTAATGAAAAATTACTTTGTATTTATACTTAAATTTAAAAATAGCATGATTGAGAATATTTGTTAATTTTTTTTTGTTGTTGTTGTTCTAATATTTGAGTAAATTTAAAATATGACAATTTGAAATAATATTTTATAAAATTAAGTTGTGTTGATAATTTTTAAAATAAAAATTTGTTGAGAATTTGAAATAAGAAGCTAAAGAAGTTTTATTATCTATACTGGAATTAATTATTTTCTTGAAGTGAGTGGATTGATATTTGAGTACACAACAATATAAAACTTAACAATTTAAAATATAATACTGAAATTATTTTGAAAAGGTTTTTATTTTTACATTACATTAATACAGTTTAAGTGTTTCCACTTTTTTCCCCAGTTTATCTAAAGCATGACACATTTCTGCAAGTAAGTGCAGGAATTGCTGATGATATATTCTCGATCTAATTTTTGATATTTTAAAATGTGACACCAAGAAAGTTGATTTTGGAATTCATCAATGAATTGTTGGTCAACTTTTTGGTAATGGGAAACAAAATTCCAGTTTAGATAATCTTTTAATTTGTGTAAAGTCCCTGTTTTTAATCGTTGGTATTTTAAAACTTTTTTATATCTAACTTATGTATGAAGAGGGTAATAAAATTATCCAGAAGAGTTTAAAATTTGGTGATTTTATTTCAATCGAGATTATCTGAAAAATAGGCTAAGAAATGTTCGTCTAATTTCTGATATTGGCAAATTAAATCCCATTTTGCATAATAAATAGGTTGTGTAATAAATGAGATGGTGAATTTGTAATTTTTCCATATGTATTCCCAATTTAACTTATCTGTGAATTCTGAAATAAACATGTTTGATAATTCGTTTCACTGACTGATGATATCCCAATCAACATAATTTTTAAAATGACAAATAGTATGTTCTTCTAAAGTTTCCCAGTTGAAGGAGAGTTGCTTATTGTCTATAAAGAAATAAACAATTCTTTTATATTAGAAAATAATGTTTGTTTAGTTACATTATTTAAATTGAATGTAGATTAAAATTTGAGTACAAAATTATTTTTAAGAAAAGTTAATTTCAGTACATTCTCCAAAGTCTTTTTCATCTTGGTCAGTGAAGTTTGAATCTGCTTCTATAAGAGTTGGATGCATAATTTTTTAAAAAATTATTTGAGTGATAGCTTTTCTGGCTTCAATAGCAACATTTTCTCATCCAAAATTATACATCAGGATGCCAATGTTTCTGTGGTAGTTACAATCAATTACCCCTGCACTAATTATAATATTATTTAAAGATAATGAAGATTGCAAGGCTATCCTACCATAAAAGTTATTTGGCATTTCAATAGCCAGATCAGTAAATATTACTTTTGTACATTTGGATTAATTTCGATGTTGTTATTACAAAATAGATTGTATCCATCTCTCCAATAGAAGCTTTTTTTGGGATTTTTACATTTCTGGATAGCTTTTAAAATATACAAATTCTAGAAAATAAAATATTTATTTATTATTACATTTCATACAATCACGTCTTATAAAATATTTGTTGAATATCGGTAATGTTATTTTATCAAATTATAAAATTTACATTCATATGTTTTATTATTTGGCAATTTGGTTTAGATAGATATCTGCGATGTTGATTTAATGTCGTAGCTGCTTTTAAGTTAATACACTTTCTTACATTATTTCTTCTAAGCATTTCTTTCTTATATAATTTCTTCGATGTATTAATTCTACAGCTGATAATGAAAGTTGGTTTTAACTTCGTTTAGTTTGGGAATTTGTAAGGAAAAGTTTTTTATTCTTTTCCTTTTTATTCTTTTCCAGGATTGTATACTTTTAGTGCAGTCTTGTTGGAGCACAGTTTTGCTTCTAAACTTGACATAGACAATAATGATGCATTAAATTTGAAGGAGTATTTTGTATATTTTGTACTGCACACAGAGACATGTGAGTTTAAAGAACAAAAACAATGGATTTGAAGAGTTGCTTCTTTCTGGAACACAACCAGATTTCAATTCATAGAATCTTTGGTTGTATAACAGGATAAGAAAGGAAGATGCTCTTAAAACATTTCCCATATTTATCAACTTTAGTCCTATATGATTTCTTTCTGTTTCAATGACTGAAGATAGCTATGAAAATCAAATGTTTTGCATATGATAAGGTATACCAACTCTTTGATGAATTCCAAAGAACATATGAGTACAAACCAACAAACCAAAGAACACTACTTTGAGCATACAAATCCTCAGATGATGTAGAATATGAGAATAAGAAAAATTTAGCATTATTCTGTGAATTAAACAATTAGTCTTTGTATTTTGATTCTCAGCTCTTGCTGTTACTATTTGTTAATGATTTCTTAATAAAAACATCTTTTATCTTTATCTTTGTTTCTTAAAAGTATTCTATTTTTTAATCATTAAAAACAATTACACATTATAATAATTTTATATTTTATACTGAATATTGGTTTATTCCTGGTAACAAGATTAAAAGAAAGTAATCTATTGCTTTTTTTTTTCATATTATAAAATATTTTATCTATATATATAAAAATGAATGTGTGTGTGTGTGTGTGTGTCCTTCATGCATTACCACACCATTTATCCGATTGCCATGAAACTTTGAGAAGTTGTTTAATATACTCCCGTGAAGGTTTCTGGTGTAGTACGATTGCCATGAAGCTTTGGGAAGTTTTTTAATACACTTCCGCGAAGGTTTCTGGCATTTATCCTACGATAGATGGCGCGCATTTACACGAGCATTCAAGCAGTGTGTGTTCGATCGATTTCAAATTGTGAAGACCATTTCCCCCCTTCAAAAAATATCTCTATATATGCATTTGTGAACTGTTATTTACGATATTTGTAATAATTTTTGTTTAATCACTTTATTTCAACTTTTTTTTGCTAATTATGTATTCGCTCGAACTTCGTTAAAACCTTAACTGTACCCCGAACAACAACCGAAGTTGTAGGAAGAAATTCGCGTATTTTACCAATCTAGGTATCCCCCTTTTCCAAATTTTAATATCGACTCAAAATAATTTAAAAAGACAAATTACAATAAAACGGTTTATTATCCAACTATCAGAAATTTCACAACATGCCAAGGAAGAGAGGAAGGAGCAATTAAATAATTAAAATTATAAAGGATTAAAAAATATATATATAAAAATGGGGAATATTGCACTTCTGACAATCGCTGCAAGTGTATGGGCTAAATTTGGAGAATCCGTGCTTCTCGCATGGACAACTGTATGTGGCCAGCTCACGCATCAGAAAATCTTCTGATTTATTCATGTACGCACCAGACGGAAAAACAAAAAATATTGTGTATCCACAAACACTCCAATAAATAAATAGAATTGAAACGAAACTTTGAAATGCTTTCCCAATGAAAATGAATAATAATAATAAGTTTCAATAAAAAATGATAAAATGTAAATTGAATTTTATCATAACGAATTTGCTTGAATTTCCTTTCTTCTGAGATCGCAGCAATGCGCAACGGGTAAGCTAGTTCTGTATAAAACAATGGATTACAGTAAACCCCTACTAATTCAGTTAAATTTTTTTAACTGAATTTAAGTTTTTCAGTAATTTAAGATTTATTTACAGACAAATTATATTTAAAATATTTTTCTATGCTGGACTTACTTTTTAAAACTTTTCAAGAAAAATTATAAATAAGGAGTAGTTATAGTTATAACAAAATTATAATTTCCTGTAATAATAAATTTAATGGTATAACCTAATAAAGCTCAATAAAACTTGTACAGATCCAATTGTAACAAATTACTGTACTATATATATCCATCTTTTCATTTTCCATGTTATCAGAGACACCCTGCTGACTTGGATAGCCTTCACTTCCTGTTAGTCTAGTTAGTGGGGTTTTACTATATTGAGAAATTAAAGATACAAAAAAGTTCAGATATGAAAATCAACAATAAATTTTTGTATCTCAGAATAGTCTCTATATGGATTTCTACTGTATATAGTTAATCCATAAATGTATTTTTGGGACTGAGAAAATGATTAATACATTTTTGGAGGTAGAACTGTCTAGAGAAGAATTGCATGATGATGAACTATAAGAGAAGAATTAACTGGTGAAGAACTACCCAGTAAAGAATTGTCCCAGCTAGTCCCTAAAATTTTGGATTTTTCCGGTAATGTACTCGATTGCACTTGAATATTTCTTGTCAATGAGTCAGTGAGGCCAATGCAGCTTTATAACATAGATATAAATGTTGCAAAAGTTCTTATTTATAATTATACTTTTAAAAGATTGATTTAAAATTTATTACTGACTTATACTATTTAAACTTTCCTTTAATTTTTTTCATCTTTACTCTAATTACATCATTTTAAAGATCTTTTTGCTTGAATTTTAAAACAGATGAATTTGGTTGACAAGAAATTAACAAAAACTTACAATTTTTTTTAATAAAAATTATATTATTGAAATATGATATAACAAATTAAGAAAAGTCTTAGAGATCTTTAAGTCAAATTCACATCAGAACCTTTCAAGCAGTCATATCAAACAAACTTTGTCTTATTGTATTCCAAAGGATGGCCATCAAACTAACATCAGCTTTGACCAATGATGCACACCATCACATAAATGCAAATACAACTACAAAACATGGAAGAATTCCTTTTGATGTTGTGACATTATTATGTACATTTTACCAGTTGGCTAGATACACTGGGCCAGATGGGGAACCTTTATTAATTGGAATGCAACATCCTATTTCAGAAGAAACTTGTAAGGTTGCAAAAGTATATGCATTTACTATACATGCTCCAATAATACATATAAATTGTATTTAGATAGATAGGTGTATTTATCGAGAAAGAGAACAAAAAAAATTATTTTCATAATAAATAAATTTAACTTTTCTGCTATGAATTTATCATTTTATATTTTATCAAGTGGCACTAGAGCCACAAAATGCCACAAGTTCTCTACCTTAGGCTGGATGGTTCTAGTTTTAATCAGTCAGTTCCTTCAAAAAATACATAATATACAGGAATATTAAATACTTTTCTAATTATAGTTATTCTGAATTTATTTAATTTTTATTATTTATTAAAATGTAACAATGTAACATTTTTTTTTTTTTAAACCATCTTTCTAGATATACTTATTGATTAAATACTTGGGCTGTTTTTTTTCAAGCTCCGATTGTCCATAAAAAAAAGACAAGTGTAAATAACAAAATGAATTTATTACCAAAAGTTAGGTGCAAACAAGGTTACTTTTTGACATAATCACCTTGAAGATTGAGGCATTTGTCATATCTGTAAATGAGCTTTTCCATCCTCTTGTCATAGAATGTTGCTGCCAATGACTTGAGATAGGCCCTAATGTTGTTTTAAAGATCGTCATTAGTCTCAAACCCTCCTAGCCACTTTATCTGTTCAGGAAAGAGGTGGAAGTCGCTCAGTGCTAAATCAGGGCTATACACTGGGTGTTTAAAGGTGGTGAAGACTTCCACCTCTTTCCTGAACTGAAAATGAGCTAGCAAGGCAGAGGCTATGGGAGGGCATGATTTTGTTCACTCTCTTTGAAGCTTAATAACTCCTTGTTGTCAAAAATTTCTGAAATTTTGCAGGGAGATTTGTTTATTAGAGGGATTGATACTATTAAATTTTGGTGGTTAAAAGTTGATGGGATGGGGAGATAAAAGTGTATCATATCTCAAATAGGGTCAGAATCCAAGCAACTTGTTGCTGAATTTTTTAAATATGTATAACATAAATCAACAAACACCTTTTAGGCTGCTGGGATTCTTTTTTATTTAGCAAACGTTTTCAACCTAGTCTAATAGGCCATCTTCAGGCTAACAATCTTTTTTGGAACATATTTTACCATTATCATTCCAAAATAGAAAAAAAAGAATAACTGTGTTAAAATATTTGAATATAAAGGCAGATAAACTAAAAATTAATATAAATAACAAATAACAGTAAAATGTAAAATAAATAACTCAAAAATATACAAAAATATAGTAGAAATAAGGCAATTATGACCTAACAAACTTATTCTGTACAATGTATTTCCATGTCATTGCTAAGCTGTTGGCATCAGGTGTTAGGTGCCATCTCTTGCTAAATTTAATAATTAATTTAGAAGGTTCTGAAAGAAAAGAATTGGGCTAAAGCAGTACTCAAATCTGCAACTCCTGCTTACCGAGCAGTTGCATTGCCAGTTACCATACCTGGACCATTGTCTGATCTTTGCTTTCAGAACTTATAAATTTGGATATAACCATACTCAGTTACTTGTGGCACTGACTGGAGATGACTCAGTGCCTACAGCTTATAACTTTCACAATTTAGGCTAATATGAAAATTAACCTAAATTATAACTAAAATAATTTTGTCATATGTCAACAATTTTAAAAACATTCTTTGTTGAAAGTCTTTTTTGACTCTGCTTTTAATCCTTACTTTAACAATGGTAGATGATGATTTCATTTTTATATACTTATCTGTTGGTTGAACATTGATTTCTCCATTTGTTATATATTTTTGTGTTCTTCCTTTTTTCCTCTTTAATTTATCTTAATTAGTGATACCATTTCTAGCAAATGTTTCTGTTTAATAAATTTCATTGGCAGTCTAACACATTAAACTTTTTCACTAACAAAAAAAAAATATTTCCACCAGTCAGAACAGCAGATTTGTTGACATAAAGAGAAGGATAAGTCCAATTTGGCAGCAACGAAGATAGCATGTGTGGCCTAAGATGCAAAACAGTTTTTGGCTGAATAAGCAATGCTTTATTTTTGTTTTTTTCTTTCTTTTTAAATAAACAGATGCAAAACAATAACATTATTATCAAATCATCGTTATCAGCCATCTTCTTGGAATGACATTTATTTTCACTCACAACTAATTGGCTATGCTTTTTGCTTTTCTCTTCCTGCAAAATGCCAGTGAGAAGTGAGTTTGCTAAGTGGGGGAAAAAATTGCTTTCCTTTGTTTGCTTTCACTAGCAAATATCTGTATAAACTAAGCTTAATTGCTGTTAAGTTTCTGATGATGATATAATATTCATATTTTGTTGATATTACTGATTGTTGTATGATGACGGCCCTTTTTTTCCATTTTTGATTACAATGCAAATACAATACAAAGCAAACATCTCAATGATAGTTTAAATTTTATAATAGTAATAGTAATTCATGTGACTTTTGAATATTGATCATTTAAACAACAAAAATAACAAGATATCCATTAGTTTTATATAAATAATTAGGAAATTATATTAGTGATCTGCAAATAGTAACTACCCACTACTTTTGTATCTCACAAGGATCCAAAGTAACAAAACCTTTTTTCAAAAGTATTTGTTACTCATTATTTTTGGAATCAACACAATAATAAATAAATAGAGTTATAAATAGATATCAATTACTATTTATCATTGTATGTTTTGTGAACAGTGGTTATATTTAACTATAAAGTTTAACAATTCAAAAAGATATAGTGCCATAAAACAATATTTATATGTTAATCTATTTTATTTTTAATGTCTTCTTAGTATCTATTGATTTAAGAAGTTACAAGAAGTGATTTTTTAATCCTTATAGGATATAGGATACTTTTGTATAAGCATTATGGGTTTGATCAAACTCAAGAGGTGACAAGAGATGGGAATGTTTATGCTTTCTGGGTTATTGGTATGAAAAAATTCAAACACAACTCAAAAATAGGTTCTCAGAGAAAAAGAAAAAAACTTTAATTGTGTCAGCTTATCTGGCTGTTAATACTAGAACCATGAAAAATTATCATTAAAGCAAATAATTAATAAAATAATTAAAGCAAATAACAGTCATTTTCAAATCAGGAATTTTCTTCTAATATCATAATCTTACAATCAAATAAAAACTTGAGAAATTAAACAAATAAAATGATAAAGCACCATCAAATCCAAGCTTAGCTGAGAGGGTGAGGCACTAGTCATAGTCATAAACTATATATGGTTTTAAAAAACTAAAGCTTCATCCTTCATTTGTATGATTAATAAAAGCCTGTGTTTAACTTAAATTTTCAAGAGAAACACGCTCACTTATAACAAACATGAAATTATAATTAGTATTCCATAATTCTTGGAACTCAGTCCATAATACAAACTAATAAAACTTACAAACAAAAATGACAAAGTAGAAAGGAACCCTCTAAACTAATACTACATAGTTTAACTCAACATTTCATAAAACTCATCATGTTGTTCAAAAACAAGAAATACACATAATCTAAGTTTTATCTCTATTTATAACACTAGGATCAAATAAGTTATCATTATTCATCTGGCAACACTTGATAATAGCATCAATTCCATGTATTAACAAAGAATAACTCTTTTTCCAAGTTGCCACTGCAAAACACCACTACACAAATGTCACTACAGTCTGTCTATGGAAAGAATCAACTTGAGATCACTATCACTCGAGTTAAACCAATTGGCATATTTCCTAATGATGTCAGCACTTTTCATTAATATGTCAGGAAATACATGAATTTCATTTTATTTTCTCTTACTATATGGCAGAACAACTTTTCCA
This sequence comes from Centruroides sculpturatus, assembly GCF_000671375.1. Lineage (NCBI taxonomy): Eukaryota > Metazoa > Arthropoda > Arachnida > Scorpiones > Buthidae > Centruroides > Centruroides sculpturatus. Next base: position 138,068 of record NW_019385306.1, on the reverse strand, counting down.
TTAATTGTGTTCATTTTTATAGCATACATTAACTGTAAAGAATCATGCATTTAACAACTACTATAGCAAACTTCCTCATATTCCAATACCAGAATATGAAGTTTCCGTAACACTGTTTATAATGGCAGTGACATATATAATAAATGAAGAAGAAACTGGAAGTAACTTGCCACAACTAACTGATCAATGGCTGATGCTCATTGGTTAATACCCAAGTTGATTCTTTCCATAGACAGACTGTAACTCAAAAGTAACCACTGAGTAGCCAATTTTTTTTAAATTAAAATTTAACAACAAATAGAAATACTCACTACTGGTGTGAAGTTAATATGTATATAAATTTGCACTTATAATAGCTTTACGAAAATTCCACTATTTAGACTACCAGCATTGCTATCCATAAAATGTTTTTGGTCATTTTCAGTAACTCATCACCTTCTCAATCCACATTAAGTCAAGTATGTGGAACTCTACTGTACTTGATTCAAATAGTAACTACTCGATAATTGAATATCAATAACAATTTGTTACAAAGAAATGGGTAGTGAGTAGGTAACAAGTAATGAATACCAAATGCACAAGTACCATCCTGTTTCTCAAAAATAATAGATTTGAACATCACTAATTTATGATCAAAAATTGATAATTTCAGGGATAAATCTAAGGTGTAGCAATTAAAACACATGCACTAAGCAGAAACAATCCATGTTTTGAATTGCTGTCATCTAACATTTATCACTGAAAACTATAACATAAATATAAATTTCTAATGGATGTTTTTCTAAAAATATTTCAGTTTTTTCTTTAATTTAATTAAAATTATTAATATATTACAACACTATTTATCAAATTTTGATATATATTATTGATATGTATTTTATCATTCCAGAGTTCGGTCGAACCTATGCAAGTTGATGCACCACCAGATGAGAATGAAGCGCCTGAAGAAGAAGCTTATATAGTAGACAATCCTACATTGGTTAGTAAAAACTTTTAATTCAAAATTATCTGTTATTAAATATTGATCAATAATACAAGAAAATGTTTTTTGTAGTTTAAAATAAATTTTTTGGATAGCACCCATATATTATTATAATTATAGAAATACAGTAGAGCATCGATTATCCGACTCAATTGGGGACTCAGGTTGGTCGGATAACTGAAAAATTGGATAACCGAAAAGAAGGAAAAAATACATTATTAGTATAGTATATTAGGATATTAGTATATCCCATGTAATTAGTTTATTAGTATATCGCTATTAACCAACTTCACGTTGAATTTTCATTGAAGTTTAGCCTAACAAATTTTTTTTTTAAATAATAATTGTTGCTATTGTATCATTAAAAATTATTTTTAAATTATTTTATTGCTCACGAAACAAACAACCACTCATAATTAGAAAATTAAGTCTCGTTTAAATATTGGCCTCCCTTCAATGGTCGAGCCATTGATGCCAGCTAAATCATGCAAATATTTAACAAAAGATATAGCCAAGATATAGCCAAATATTGTAATGCCACATCACTAGCAGACATTTGAAATTTGCCGACTAGAATGGTCAGTTAACCGATGTGACGGTTAATTGGGGGTTGGATAATCGATGCTCTACTGTAATACTAATGGCATAGAGAACAGAAGCTGTAATTATCATGATGATCTTTAATTTCTGTAGAGTTATTATGGAAAATAGACACACATTTTTTATATCAAGCTTAATAAGAACAGTTTAATTATAACACAGCATACACTAAGCTTACATCACTACTGGACTATCCATAAAGAGAGAAAACTTGAGACAATATACTCTGGCAGTACCATCAAACACTACACAGATATCAACAGTTCCAACACATAGATCTATATATTTCAGAATATTGCATTATTAGCTATTGAGTTATTTTAATTAGGAACAATTCTGTCAGTTAAATATTTCATTTTTAATATATTAATCAATCAGACTATTCATTGTAAAATGCTTGAAAATGATCTGATCTGTTATAATTAGTTACTTCTTTTATGAGAATTCTTTCTCAAAAACTGTTTTTCAGATATATTTATAATAGGAACTTTTATAGGTAATTTTTGTCTAGATCACATCATCATTGTAATCGGAGCAATAAGTTAAATATGATAACTATTATTATTATAAATATTTTTAAAATCAAATTAATGAAGATTGTATAATAAAAGAATCTTGTATATGTTGTTCAAAAACAAGTATAAATGAAATTGATAATTTTTTTTATAGTGTAATTCAAGTGTTTTCAATGTTTTCATTGTTTTACATAAATTATTCACTTTTAGAATTCTTAAATGAACAAAACATTGAAAAAGTAAACTTCTGAGCTCTGATGTATCCAATGTATACTGTCAGCATTAACATTAAAATGCATTATTTTGCTGTAAAGGAATTTATACAGTCTAAGTTAAGATGACTAAACAACACTTTAGAATTACACATACGTATAACAGACTAAAGAGCATGTTGCCAGTTTAGAATAAATTGATGAATACTTTTTTGAAATCATAATGTCTTTATATCATTTTTTGTAAAAAAAATTGTTACACCAAAAAAACTGGAGTAGTCCATAAAGTTCCATAACTTTTTAAAAGTTGTTAAGTGAGGGATAGATGTACTTGTTAAATGGTAAGCTTTTTTTTATTTGATTAATTTTTGAAGCTAATACTTGACTGATACTTGTTGAAACTTCATAATCCACATTCTAATATTTAATATTGAAAAAATTTTCATTGTACCACAAATGAAAAAATAGCAAAATTTTAATAAAAGTAATCAAAATGAATTTTATTTACATCTGATTGGTTATTGAAGATAACATTCTGTTAATTTTATTACTTGTTAATACTAATTAAGCTTTAAACTTTTGAGAAAATGAAGTCTGTTATTTTCTAAATTTACACTTTAAAATAATTGTTGAATATACATTTACTTTGTGATAGATGTAAGGTGTTTAGTGTACAGATTTGTCATTATTCAAATTATAGCTTCTTCAAATTGTCAATGGTACAATTATAATTCTTGAAAGTTTAAATATTTTTTCTAAAGTGATTTCTACCTGAACCAATATTTGATATATTTATAATTTAAATAAAAAACCTCATTCAACTTAGAGTCTTTTTTTGTTTCCAGTACTGTTTAATGATGATAAAATGTTTAAAGACAAACGTTTTTGATCTATATGAGATCTTCCTTAGGTCTATGTGAAATGAAATGTATTTTGGAATGTTAACATGTTTCTAATAAAAAATATACAAAACTTTCAATTTATTAAAATACAAAAATTGTGCACTGCCAATGTAACAACAGGAAGAGTACAAGAAATAACACAAATAAACATTAACAAATATTATCTGGTATACCTGGTGATATTGCAACTGAAAAAATTTTCAGTTGCAAAATATCACCAGATGAGAAAAGAGAAAAATTATCTGCATATTTAGTGAAAGTTTTTCATAAACCAAAAGAAAATGTACTATTGATATCATAGACCATAGAAGAGTTTATAGAAGTAGTACATGAAGAGAAAGCAGAAGTAACCTGAAAATTAATCTTTGTCTGATTTAGAATTGACAGATAACAACTGTTGTCATGCCCTTTGGTCAGTATACCTTCAGATCAGATTTATGGCCTGAAAATATAAGCAATGAGATGACCAAACATTTTGGTGAATGTGGTTCTTGACAAATAAGTAAAATTTTCCAGTCGATGGTAATCGTAGAAAATTTTCAAGAAATTATTTCATTCAACAAAATTCTAGCAGGGAAAAAAATTAAAGGAGATTGGCTTGTTTATTTTATCTCAAAAAATTTGTTTTGTTACTGCTGTAAAAGTTTTGGGAAACTTACAAGTGGTAGTACTTTGTCAACTTTGAATGGCAACATTTATCTTTAATTAACAGTTAAAAGACATAAAACAACTGCTTATCACAATGCATGTTGAAAAAAGGGAACATCAGTCAATCAGGCACACATAGCTAGATCAAATGATGAACCATTTCAATGTGTTTTGAATATCCCTAAATACCTTATACTTTTTGTATCAGAATTATGATTAAATTTGAAAAGATTTTACGGGTCAACAAAACTAATTTCAATGTAGTATTATCAGAAAAAAAAAAACTTTAACTGAAATTCTAATTGGCAGTTATGTAATTAAGTGAAAAAATCTTTATTAAATGTTGTACAATAACCTATAACTTTTTGTTCTTTTTATAAATAAAATATAAGCTTTATTTTATTTTATTTATTTAAACTACAGAATAAAATATTAATTTAAAACATATTTTTATTTAAAATGTAATACGTGTTTTTTAATTTCTGTGTATATAGGATTTGGAATCATATGCTAATAGTTACACGGGGTTGGCTAAATTGTACAGATTACTTTATATAGCTGATCATTGCTCATCTCTACGGGTTGAAGCATTGAAAATGGCACTTTCTTATGTTCAAAATACGTATAATGTTAGCATGTATCAACATATTCATCGGAAACTTGTGGAAGCTTCGGGGTTTGTCACTTTTTAAATTTTTTTATAATAAAATACTTTTACATATATAATATATAGTAAAGAAAAAGTGATGATCGTATTTAAATTTTTTTTCTTTCTTTTTTCACAAAGGGCTTCAACTTTACCTGATGTTACTGGTATCAACAGTACTGCTTTGCCTTTAGATACACAGTGGATTGAGACAAAAGGAAAGAAAGCAGCTCTAAAGTTGGAAAAATTAGATACAGATTTAAAAAATTATAAAAGTAATTCTATCAAAGAAAGTATAAGGTAAATAAGTTACCAATTATTATAAGAATTATACAATATAAATGTAAAAATAATATATATTTGGTATTCCTTTCATTGATAACTTTTTGTGCATTTAAATAAAAATGTCTATATAACATTTTTCAACTTAAATTTTGTTTCTAATGCTCAAATCATAAATTAGACTAATATGGTTTTATAGATTGTATAAAACTTCCATCATTTTTTCTAGTTTACCTTTTTAAAACAATATTGTAAACAGGGAATTATAAAGTCACAGAACTATATGAATTACGCAGAAAAGAATATTGTTAAATTTATTACTCTTTATTTGCATATCATAAATATAAATTGGAGAAGAAAATATAATTTAAAATAAAAATCATGATTTTTTTCATAAACTAATATTGAAGTATAATAGAATGATTTAAGAGTAGTAACTATTTAAAATATAATTAAGTAATGTTATATCGAATACTATTACTGTGATATAACAAAAGTTACGTATACAACAAAAAAAATGTATAAGTAGGATTGAAATGCTTAATAAGCAATTATGATAACTAAAAACGTTTACATGCAGTTACATTTAACTATTTGTAAAATTATCTCTGCTATTATGGTGATATCTTTTAAGATGTTTTACTGCTCAAATCAATTTTTATAATTCATTTGTTGCAATCCAACTGTTAAAACAAGTGTAGTTACGGTGGCATCCTACTGTTTTGGGCCACCTGGGATGGGTCAAAAAACCCAATTTTTGTGAATGGTTTATTCAGATATTTGTCAGATCCTGTTCCTCACTACCCTGCTGCCCCATTATGGGCCTAGCCAAACTCATAATGGACTTGTTCATAATTGCTAAAAAAAAAAAAAAAAGCCCTCTTAATGTCCACAGAGTGGAAAGTTTTAAAAAATCCGTTTGTTGATCAGACATGATCAGTCCAAATCACATCTATGAAATTGTACCTTGATTTTATATTATATTTGTTAGAAATGAATGAAATAAAAATACTGTTTTCATATTACAGCATAAATTATCATCTGACAGATTTTATTTACTAAAATTGATGTTAAATAATCAAAGAACTAGAAATGTGCATTATTTTCTATTTCATAATTCTGTCATTAATTACATACAGAATAAACTACAACTGTTGGTAATAAAAGCATATGTATATTCTATATCTAAAAACTAAAAGAAAAGTTCAAATAAACATAGGTCATAAAAAACATAGGAGTTAAAGTCTACAGTCAAACCTCAGATTTCAACTTAATTTGTTCCTAAAAATTGCTCAAAAACCAATTTGTTCTCAAACCAAAACAAATTTTACCATATGAAACAATATAAAATGGATTAATCTGTTTCCAACCCCCAAAGCAATAAATTTAATAAATATAAATAAATCATTTTTAATTTAGACATTTCTAAATTTAATACGAGATGACAGCATAACTGCCTTCCTCTAGTCAAGTTATCGTATGTCAACCAGGGCAAATATAGTGTTCAAAATGTTGTTTGTAAATGAATTGTTCAAAAAGTGAGGCATTCGAAACCCAAGAAATATTTATTAATACAGTGGAACCTCGCTTAATGATAATGAGCAGAACAAATTGTAAAAAAAAAATGACTCGCTTAACAAGGGATGTTTCACGTAAAGAGTGATGAGGAGGGGAAGCCCTGAATTGTATGTATGCTCCATCAGTGTAAATAAAATATCAGTGTGTCTCTAGCACTAATTCTTCTAGCATCTTAGTGTCGCTTGTTATCACAATATTTTTCCAAACTTGTGTTCACACATATTATGTATAAACATCAACAACCATAGCCCATTCAACTCCTAACCATTTGGGCTCTGTGCTTATTATTGTAGAAATTCTATTATTGTAGTAATTCTAGAAAAAACTGGAACATTCTCATTGAAACGTCACATGGGATGTGCACTATGGTGGTTGCATCTTGATAGCTATAAGGATGTGGGAGATATGGAGGTTGAAAGTGGTTGACTTCAAAAATGTGTGATGTTTCAATGAGAATGTTCCAGTTTTTTCTAGAATTACACATCGAATTACAATAATAAGCGCAGAGCCCAAACAGTTAGGAGTTGAATGGGCTATGGTTGTTGATGTTTATATGTAATATGTATGAACACAAGTTTGGAAAAAAATTGTGATAACAAGCGACACTAAGATGCTAGCAGAATGAGTGCTAAAGACACACTGATGGACCATGTACACAATCCGGGGCTTCCCCTCCTCGTCACTCATTATGAGAAACATCACTTGTTAAGCGAGGTTCCACTGTATTAATAAATTTTTATTATTTAATTTGAGTTAAGCACCTTTAAACACTGATTCCTGGATATCATGTATATTACACGAATGTCAATTAATGTGGTTTTTATTAATTAATTTGATTTAAACTTCAATTTTGATGTATACCAAAAAACTTAAAAAGTAGTATCTTAACTGCATGCATGTTGAAATCTAACTTGAATAACAGTCCTTACACAGACACAATGTAGTGACAATTTTCAAACACTAAGCAAATCTTTCATCTTTTTATTCAGTTGAATAACAGTGTTATTGATGGTTCATGAGGTGATGTCTAATAATGCGAGGAAATCTTGGTGCCACTAACTTCTGAATCAATAGTCTCTTCATTGATTGGTTGTGCTGTCAACTTTTCTTTAACACAGGAAGTATATGGAGTTGACCATCTGTGTGTCTATAATCTGTGGTTGGCTCTTGCTGAGTAGCTTGTTCAGCAACCAAGTTATTGTATGTCAACCAGGGCAAATATACTGTTCAAAATGTTGTTTGTAAATGAATTGTTCAAAAAGTGAGGCATTCGAAACCCAAGATTTGACTGTATTTTATTTTCATGCTTAAGGAAAGATATATATTGTAGCAAGGAAGTATCTTAATCACAAATTTTCTGAAAGATTTTTAGGAACCAGTCAATTGGCCAGCTAGGTCTCTGGATTTAAATCTTTCTTGATTTATATTTGAGAGGTTATTTGAAATCCTGTCTACATCGTACCAGTTGCAACTGTGACAGAGCTACAACAGCTTGTCAAGAATGGCTATAATGTTATTAGAAATCAGTTTGTAAATTTAGAGTGAGTAAGGCAGTGAATATTTTGACATCTAAACAGTTGTGTGCCTGAGAATGGAGACTATTTTAAACATCATCTCTGCTGTACAAAAGTAAAAAATAAAATAAAGTAAGCTCCCTAAAACTCCTTTTGGGTTTTATAGTCTCTGTTTATTGGGACTTCCAGTTTTTAGATATAGAAGTATGTATATGCATTTATTACCAACAGTTATGCTCACACCATATATAATTACATATTCCAATTTCCCATTTATGTTTATATCTAAAGATGATCTAATATTTTATAAAAAGATTGAGAAAATTAATTTATTAAATATTTAGAGCAGACATTTTAATTGTTTATTTCAGTAGAAGCTCTATTTCTTGTATTATTTATATAGCTTATATATAATTCCAAATTTTTACTCTATTTTAACATTTGGCATTGATTTGATATGTTCATCAGTACAGTGTGAATTAACAAAATTGAAAATAAGTTAATTACATCACACCACACTAGGATATATGTAATAACAAACACAGACCTAGTTTCTGATGTGTATAAACAAAAAACTATCTCTGCACAAATGTTTTCTAACTTCTTCTGAGTTCTTCTTCAGGTGCAACAGAACAGTTACCCATTGGAACATCCTTTGGAACAAACACACAAATTTATAAAAGTTTTTAAAAGAACATAATTTGAATGACTATTCGGACTATAAGCTTTAAGTTTATATTTATAGTCTGAATAGTCATTCAAATTATGTTCTTTTAAAAAACTTTTATAAATTCATGTGTTTGTTATAAAGGATGTTCCATTGGGTAACCGTTCTGTCATGCCTGAAGAACTCAGAAGGAGTTAGAAAACATTTGTACAAAGATCATTTTTTGTTTATACACACTGGAAACTGGTTCTGTGTTTGTTATTGAAAATAAGTTATAAATCTCTAATAAGAAACAAATTTTTCATTTTTATATTTTAAAATTAAATAATCCCAAGTAATTTTTTGTGAATGCTGGTGTTATGGGTGTTGTAAAAATGCAAGAACAAATTTTGAAACACAGGTAAAAAATTTAGGAGATGGATTTTTATCAAATTTATATATATCAAATGAAAGGAATACAAAGTAAGTTTTTTAATTGAGAAATTAAAAATACATAATAAATTTTTTTTTTTTAATCTTAGGCGTGGCCATGATGATTTAGGAGATCACTATTTAGATTGCGGCGATCTTAGTAATGCCCTAAAATGTTATTCTCGAGCAAGAGATTATTGTACAAGTGGAAAACATGTAGTCAATATGTGTCTTAATGTTATTAAGGTTTGTATTGTCAAATTAATTTTAATATTAATAATTATAAGTTGTTATATATCAGACATGGGCAAATGCAGCTCTGAGAGACGCATGCGGTTCTTTTTGAGTTACATGCAGCTCTTGATGAAAATGTTAATTTCTGCTTTTTATTATTATTTTTACAATTTTATTTCCAGAATTTTGTGAAAATATGTTTATTATAAAATTCAATATTTGTTTTATATTATATTTATATTATATAATAAAATTGCGGTACAGAATAAAAAAGTACAGAACTGCGGCTCTCGTGCATTTTGCAAAACCTACATTTTGGCTCCCACTGAACTCTTGCTTGGCCATCCGTTATATATGCAATCACTATCAGTTACAACTTATTGTTTAAATTCTTCAATTCCTTTAAAATATTTCCTACCATTTCATATTTTATTATCTTGGTAATTATTAGATCAAAATTAAAAAGAAATAACATTTGTATGATTTAAGTAAGCTTTAATTGAAATATTAAAGCTTATTTAATTAATACTATTTAAGTGATATTATGCTTGTGCCCACTTTGGACATTCTTGTGAACTAGGACTTGTAATACTGACAGAAGAGCAACACACCATTTCCAATTAAGATATATTTATTGTAGCATAATTTAGTATGCCACTATAATTGAGCATTTCGGACCAACGCCCCTCCTCAGCAGACATTACCATTTTCTTTATATTTATAAATTTATATTTTAATATATCCATATACAGTGAAAACTGCTTAGGCGACCACCTGCATTCGACGGGCACCTGTCAAAACGGGCAAAAATTTCTGGCACGGAATAGTTTATCCATAGAGTCTTCGTATAAGTTACCTGTATTAAACGACCACCTGTGTAACGCGACCGCGGGCATAGATTTTTGGTCCGAAACAACATACAACACCTGTAATAAGCGACCACTTTCGCGNTCTTTTACCACCAAGCCATCTTTTCAAGTTTGGAAAGAGAAAATAATCCAAGGAGGCTAAATCTGGCAAATAGGGTATGCAAGGAAGCAAATCAAACCTTAAGGGTGCGACTATGCAGACGCGAGCGAGCGAGCGAATTTTCCGAGCAAGCAAGAATATGTGGCGAGAAGAGGTGAGACGCAATAAATATCAAAACCTGTCAGATATGTGCGAGAATCAGAAATTCGCTCTCATCAGCGTTATTTCTCACTTCTCGTTTGTACATGGTTTTCCTTTGCGAAAACTAAATTGCTCGCAACCTCTCGCTCGTTCTAAATTTGCGTCTGCATAGTCGCACCCTAACTCATTGATTTTGGCCACCGCAATAATAGATGTGTGAACTAGTGCGTTGTCTTGATGAAACAACACCCTTTTTTTCCTGCCAAATGCAGCCATTTTTTCTTGATTTCATCACTCAAGCACTGCAATAAGTTCGCATAATACTTGCTGTTGATTGTTTTTCCTTTTTGAATATAATCAATGAAAATTATCCCATGCACATCCCAAAAAACTGATGCCATGACCTTGCCAGCAGATGGAACTGTCTTCGCCTTCTTTAGAGCCGATTCTCCTCTTTCAGTTCATTGTTTCGACTGTTCTTTCATCTCAGGCATGAAGTGGTGGACCCATGTTTCATCCATGATTATGAATCAACACAAAAACTCTGTTTTATTGCTATGGAACATTGCCAAACACTCAATTGAAACATCCTCACAATGCTGTTTTTGTTCCATTGTGAGCAAATGCGGCACCCATCTTGCGCACAGCTTTCTCATGTCCAAATTTTCAGTCAAAATGCAATGTACAGCACTTTTTGAAATGCCTACTGTGTCTGCTAGCTCTCGCACTTTGAGTCAACGGTCATCCAATACCATTTTGTGAATTTTTTTCACCATTTCTTGCATGGTCATCTCATTTGGTCAACCAAAGCTTTACAAGGTTGGTACTTTCAAACACAGTAATTTTTTCAAACAATTACCATCATCTATATGTTAGGTCGGGTACTTCTGGGATGACCCTTGTAGGTTGTTTGGGACCTTTTATCATGGTCTTGTATAAAGTCTATTTGTATAGTTGTCCACAATATCTTTTTAAATACATGCTCAGCATTATCTTTATAAAATACATGCTCAGCACTTTTTCTCATATTAGTTTGTTATATCAAGGCTCAACTGTAAAAATTGTTTTATAATGATTAAATAATCAATATAGTTAAGAACAAATATGTTTATCCTTCTAGCTATTGTCTTCAAATAATGTTGCCATGTATGGTGGTCTTTGTGCCCTAGCATCTTTTGATAGACAAGAATTATTAAAAAATATTATTTCTAGTAGGTATGTGATATCTTTGTTTATTATAATTATTAAAACTTTGACTTAACTGTTCATTTTATTTATTTATTAACTAAATATGAATCAACAGTTAAATATATAAACAAGGATTTGCATTAATAAATATGAAATTTTGCACTTTTTTTTAGTTCTTTCAAATTATTTTTGGAACTAGAACCTCAATTAAGGGATATAATATTTAGATTTTATGAATCTAAATATGCATCGTGCTTAAAACTTTTAGATGAAATAAAGGTATGTCTTTGAAATTACATTTTATATGTGTGTATCAATGAGTAATGATTTTTTAAATATAATTCTGGCTTGCAGGACAATCTATTATTAGATATGTATCTTGCTCCACATGTTGCTACACTTTATACTCAAATTAGAAATAGAGCATTAATCCAAGTAAGTCTAAATTTAAATTGTAATTAATTTAACAAGCAAAAGTTCAAAGCCATTAAAAATTATACATGTTTATAATTTAATTAAATCCTAAATTTTTATAGTATTTTAGTCCTTATTTATCTGCTGATATGAATAAAATGGCAGCAGCATTTAATACAACGATTTGTGCTTTAGAAGATGAATTGATGCAATTAATATTGGATGGTCAAATTCAAGCTCGAATTGATTCTCATAATAAAGTAAGTAATTTTAACCATGCAGCATTTGTTTGCCAAACTAAAACCACATTATTAAAACTCTTGATCACAGAAGGGCAGATTCATTTTTACTTATAAAAACATAGTAAAAATGATATCCTTGTCAAAGAATTGATAAAATATCGTTTTTAATTAATTGTAGTGTATTATTGTTTCTTTAATGATGAAATAAATTTGTTAACTGTTTATTTTATTTATTTATTAACTAAATATGAATCAATATACACACAAACATTGGGCCAAAAATTTTTCAGACTTTACCAATGATGGGTCTGAAAAAAGTTCATTGCGGGTGAGGCCAGGCCCACAATGGGCAGCCATTTGGTGAGGGACAAGTCCTTGACATATCTAGGATGGGATTACTCCCTTGAAAAATTCCTGGTTTCCAGAGTTGTTTGTTGATGCATTAATTACCTCAGCCAACTGGCTGGCTGTCTGCTAGGATTGGGTCACCAGAATTGATCTATTGAAGGCAATCAAAGGGAGAAAGATGAAACTCCCAGTATTTTTATGTATGAAAATGCTGAGTTCCATTCCTAGCTATAAGTATGCATGTTAACATTTACTAATGTCCTCTATTACATAAAGTATTTAAAATTTATTATTATATTGTTATCTATAATTAGTAAATAAACAAAATTAATTATAATTAATTTGTCAGAAGTTGAATTTATTTAATGTGACTATTTTCCAGTTCATTTTTTTATGAGCAGTTTAATGTAGTGAATTTATCAAGTTTTGAAGTTTATTACTTTAGTTGTTATAAATTAAATGAGAAACATTGTTATTATAGCTGTAATTTCAAACTTTTTAAAAAATTAAGCATATACTTAATTATTTATAATCTAATTCTTATTTTATGTAAATGTTAGATTTGAGAATGCATCATAAAGTTGGGTACACAGAGCCTGTGTGTTAATATTTTGAATGGAGAATGAAGAATACTTTTATTTTAGAATAATATATTTATATATCAAGTTTTAAAACTCTAAATTGTGTTATAGTAACATTATAATATAATTATTACCAGATACTCTATGCCAAAGATATAGACCAAAGAAGTACAACTTTTGAGCGTTCTCTTGCTATGGGAAAAGAGTATCAGAGAAGGACAACAGTGAGTAACTTTTATTTAAACCTAAAATAATGCCATTGCTTTAAATGTATCAAAACTTCATTGAATTTTTTTCTCTTTCTTTAGGCATTAATTTTACGATCTGCAATGTTAAAAAATCAAATTCATGTAAAGGTAAATAGTTTTTTATTAAATAAAAATATTTTTTCTTTTGTTTTTTTATTTGAGAAAATTAGCATAAACAATGATCAATAATGAGCATGAACAATTCAAAATAATATAGATACTTGTATATTATTTGGATTTTTTCTGATTACTCCATCAGCATATATTGTTGGACAAAACATAGAGTATGTTTTATTCCACAATATATTGACACAATGATTTGACAATTATTTTAATTATTTGCTAATTCAACACATATCCCAAAAATAGTGACTCTGATACAATATAGTTTTTCATTAGTTTATGAAAATTATTAAATTGTTGCCTTCAAAATAATCATCTGTTTTGAAATATATTTCTTTCATGTTTTTTATTAATGGCAAAATTATTCAACATATTTTCACAACATGACCAATCTCAATTTCTCTGTATGCCAAATCGTCATTTAATTTTCTGAATCATTCCAAAAAGATATTGTGTATATGGTAAATCAGATGTAATTATAATTATTATTTTTTCCTCTAAGCACAATATTAAAATGAAAGAATATGACAATGTCCATCAACTAACTTAGTTAATTTTGTGTTCATGATAATTTTCCTAAGAATACAAAGTAATTTTCAAAATTTAAATTTTAATATTTATTTATTTTGATAAGTAAGCTTACTTAAACTCCTTACACTATGTGGACTCTAAAAGGATCTTTTTAATCATGTCTGTAATGGAAGCAACTGAATAATGATGAGGAATGGTATCAATCATATCTAGAACTGACTAACCAAGAAAAATTCCCAATGTCCTTGACCCAGACTCAAATCTGGGATTCCCAGAGTGGCAGGTCAATAGCTTTACAGCTTCGACTGATTTTTTATTGGATCAAAGTAAATGCTGGTTGTAAGTGGCATTTAACCATATATTATGTCCACAAAAAATAAAAAAGACATACTGTCCTGTATGAATATTTTTCAGTTAAATTACACTCTTGATTGAATGTAATGACTTTATATATAGTTTTGACAGTATCAAATGGCATATATCCAACTTCAATCAAAATTCCAAATGTAATTATCAACTAGTAAATGTTAAGTGACAGCAGTGGTAAAGTACATGTCCCTTTCTCGGAAGGTTCTGAGTTCATGTTCAGTTAGCATGTCAGAAATTTTTCATGAGTGATCTGGCCATGATATGTTATGTCCCACCCTTCCCTACTAAGATTCTTTTGTTGTAATATGACTGTATAATGAATGAAAGAGTGTGACAGATTTCTATTGCAATGGGCTTGTTCAAAGGCACTTTTTTTATGCCTGCAAGATTGAGACAATAAAAAGATTAATAAATAAATGTCAGCATTGAGTTCAAAAGGCTAAATATGACTGTTAACAGGTTTGTTAGAATTGAAAATGGAACTATTCAGAAGTAATTTGAAATTGCTAATGAGAGTAATTATTTGAATTATTACAAAATATTAAAAATTCTTAAACTGCTTTTTTTCTGTTTTTTTTTTTTTTCTTAAAATGTTGCATTTACATTAAGATAAATTAAATATCAATTACAACAGTGAAAAATCATCAGAATAAAAATTAATTTATTCCTTATGAAATTTTCCTTTATTAAGCAGAGTCCANTTAGGCCGAGTTTGAGGCTCTACTGTAATACTTTTCATTAATATTAGTTTAATTAATACAGTTAATAGTATTAATAGTACTTACTTTTAAAAGATTACATGTTCTTTTTAAAATACTTTGAAATAATTCACAAAAAATAAATAATTCTAAATGAAATAAGTGGAGTTCTTTTAATCAAATTGCCTGAAGGGAATATAGTTTTATTCATAATGTCTGGTCAATTTAATAAATTAATCAATATTTATCAGACTGCATGCACCCATTTTAGTCATTATTCATAATGACCAGGCATTATGAACAATGCCCTATTAATCACTTCATCCATACACAATTTAGTTTATTAACATTGTTGAATTTTATATATATATTTAGCCTTTTAGTTTATTGACATTGTTGGGATTAACTGTTATTAAATGTTTTAATATATAATTCCTAAAAATAATTTCACTGTCAGGCGAAGGGAAATACATATGAACTTACAACAATTTTCATTATTCATTTACATCACTGACAAGAAAATCAGTTTTTTTACTTTTATTAACACTAAAAGAATTTATCTAACAATTATCTTTGAAAATTAATTCATTAAAACAAAATGTTGAAAAGCATGTCACGGCATGAGAGGACCTACAAGAAAAGGTCAACTTCACAAAATAGAATCATTGTTCCTGTGGTATGAAAAGTGGACAAATTATAGAGAGAATGATTACATTTTATGTCTTTTTTGTGTAAAGTTATGTTGCTCTCTTTATTTAATCTAATTAAATTATCAGCATTCTCAACATCTTTCAATATATTAAATATTTTTGAATCATCAATGTCAATTAGATTTACTCTGAATATCAGAATTCCTAAAAATTATTAAAAATATTTTTAGGAATAATTTTCTTATGATTTTTATTTTTATAATTTTTCTTATTAGCAGAAAATTATCTGTCTGAAAAGCAGAATAAATCCTAGCAATAACAATGTTAATTTTTTTCCTTCTAACTAGACAATTTCCCAACTTTTTAACTTTTTATTTGTTCACTAACCTAAATTTCAAAATATTTATTTCTTGTTCTATTTCAATATTTCTTATAAAACTGATTCTGATTTCATTTCAGATATGATCAATTTGCCAATCTGCATCTTATGAAACAATCATTGGTTATAACAAGAGTCATCATGTTATCATCATCTATTCTGTTCTCATTTTAACAAAAATATGAAGATTAATGCCTAAAAAGTTTGAAACTAATCCTTCTAAGACCAAAACTAGTATTACTCTCATTTTTGTTAAATCAAACATCATTTTACATTTAAAATCATGAATTTAATTTTTTAAAATTATGCTCTATTTATTGCATAATATATTTCCTCTTCATTTAACCATCTAATGAACTGAATTATGTTGTTATATGCTCTTCCGAGCATAGTGTGATACTCCAATATTAGAATTGCATATACTTTATTTCTATCAACAAATTATGTTTTCATAACTATTCATGTCACTTTTATTCCATTTATTTCCTTGTACAAAACTGTAGGAATGGGTCAGGCATAGCCAAACCACTTTTTGCTGCCAACATTACGAATAAAATTCTAATTTAAAATTACCCACTACCATGAAAACATTGTCAGACCAAACCAATGGAATTTTCCATAGGGGAAAGGGTTATCCCTAAGACAATTCTTTCTCTTTCCTCTAACAACACAGACCTTTACCCAGACTGATTTAAGAATTAAAAAAGTTGAAATAACTAGGTAAGAACTGAAAGTGAAATCTTTATAAAGAAACTAGGAGACCATGGCCATAATCATGGCAACTACTCTTCATTTTTGAGTCAGACCACTTTTCTCCCTTCCTACAGCCCTATTATAACTATAGACTTTAATATTCAAACTTCATTCCATATTACAGTGCACTCCTAATAATATGAACTAATAAGTTCACTGTGTTGTTTGGATTAGTAGGGTTATATGTAAAAGAAAACAAATCAAAAATAAATAATTTTTTTATTTTTGATAAGGAAAAAACAATTCTTTTAACAGATAAGAGAGATTATGTTTTGCACATATCACTGACACATACACTATAAACTACAGTTACTATATATGTACTATTAGATTATATGTGAAACCTACAATGTGTTCATTATTACAAGACAACCCTAATTGAAAGTTGGGAATACTGTATATGATGAATGTCACAACAAAGTTAGATGCTAGACATTATCAATCAATATATCAGTGAAAGAACTACGACTATACTTCAGTATATCTATAATATGATGCTTGATTGGAACTGGTATTTAATTACACAAGTATTAATTAATGAAATGTTAACAGGGTGCTCTCTCAACAGGAATTATTGGGGAATTCATTCATTTCTTGGAAATTTACAGAAAACAGATTAAAAATTTTCAACATTCCAAAACTATCAAAGGTAAAAAAGTTTTAAAATCATTTTTCATTTTCTGGCCTTATGTTCATGCATGGTCACAATATAGAATTTTAACCAAAAATATTGCTGCTTTATAAAATGTAATTTATAAAACTTTATTGTTCTGCAATTTGAAAAAATTGTAGACATAAACTCCCACTTGTCCGTCCGTCTGTCCTTAATCTCGAGAATGGCGTTAAATAGATGAAAGACAAGACCAGATATGGAAACTATAGCAGCAGGAGGCCCTGATTAACTATATATGTTATTTCAATTCAAAACTTCCCCTGAAAGCAGTTAATAGATGACTGTTGATAATAGATAAATAGATGATGACTGTATTGTTAAATGAAAAGTATGATGTACAGGGGTAAGACACTACAGTATTAATTTCAGGTGGAGAGCATATATTTTACAATAAATAAATAAATAATTGCATTCCGGCATTGTGACAATGTCACAATAAATAATTGCACACTGCCATTAAATTAATTCAAATAGCAGTTTAGTTAGAATGTTTGGAAAAACTACAAATCAAAACATATTGAAGTTCATTCAATTCAAAATCTAGCATAATGTCTCTTGTATGATAGTTTCCCAATAATGTTCATTAATTCTATTTAAACTTCTCAAAGGTGCAAATGACACTTAGGACCTTAACACGGCTGTAGACCATATTCATAGAAGCAAAAAAAGTCAAGGAAACCATAACTCTACTTGCAACCCTTTATGCGATACAGCCCCTCAAAATCAGCCTACTTCCGGGGGTGCCAATGAGAGTTGCTGCACACTCTGCTAAGATTATTGTGCGTAATTATTTATCCCAACTTATTATGCCAGCTTTGAGTAGCTCACTTGACCATACCAGGACCAAAGAACAGGTCATGTGCACATTGTTGTGCGATGACTTCAAAACAATCTGGTTTCATGCAATCATTAATGGACCATTCTCTGGTTACATCTGCCAAGGTATAGTTTTTTTTTTGCCCCTGTGTGCACTAACAAGGAGTGCTATACCTATGTCCCCCACCGATTTTGATGACTTGGCACAAATGCAGTGCTCAATGTGATAATGCAATCACCCAAACCATTTTATTATAAGGGCCATATATAATGAGCGAGTTATGACTAATTTAATAACAAAAATTTCCTTTATCGTCTGAACAAACTCTCCAGCAAGATAAGGTACAAGACAGGCGTTTATTTGTAAATATTCACCACTCAAAAAGTTTTACAATCTTAATAGTTAAACACCAAAAGAGTTGTCTGTGATAAGGGCAGAACCTCAACATACTAGCCAATGGTAGACTATAATACATGGATACCTTAATTTTTAAACCTTGATAACTCACTCATTATGGCCCATACAATGAAACGCTTTTGGGGATTGCATTATCGTATCAAAACTACCTGTGTGTCAAACTTCATCAAAATTGGTGGATAACATTGGTGTGGTACTCTGTAATCATATTCATCACAGATTCGGTCAGGTCCACAGTGAAGCAGCCGGGTTTTCTAACAAAAAAATAGTTGAAATATGTAACAATAATAAAAAAATGTTCAATAAAACAATAACATAAAAAATTGTTTTAATGTTTAATTGCCACTATATTCAATTTTAACTGTGTTCAGCTGTTTGGCAATTTCTTTGTAAATCTTAAACGTAATGAACACTACACGATTTTGCTGGGCGGGCAGGTTTATTGCCTGACAATGTTCGTGGAAAGAGCTAGCACTAGGCAACATTTTCCTCCACCAACCAGTCACGGGATACAGTATTTCCAAAAAATGGCTGCCTCTATCGAGAAACGTTCCCCAATTAGTTTTGATGGCAAAAATTCGGAATTTCCACTTTTAGAAAATCAATGTTGGTCAATTTCTCTGTCGGGCAACACAAAATCAGCCAACAGGCCATATTAGATAGCAAAACCGTGTAGTGTTCGTCTCGCTTTGGCATCAAAATTAACTCTGCTAGCATCACATACGTTTTAAAAAAAAAAAAAAAAAGTTGCCATCGCCATATCGCTCGTGGTAAATCACATGTAAAAATCTTTTAAAATATAGGCTTCTTCTAACAAAAACCATGTAAAACATTTCAACTAAAATTTCGTATTCGTTCTGAGATATTTAAAAAAAAAAAAAAAAACCATTTTTCTAGCACTTTAACCAAAGTAAATCCAGGGGATTGTGGATAGGAGCCTGGAGTATTCTCCCAAGTGATTACTGCGATTTCACCTGGACTAAAGAGTGTCAAGGAATGTGAATTTTACATTGTGTTCTTTTCAACTGTCAGGGGCGTTAGATCTTCTCGCGCCTTTTTTGTACCAAGAAGGGCGGAATCAGCATGGCTTTTAGATTGTAGAGAATTTAATTGTAATATAAATAGAAAAAATACTAAAATATTGTATAAAATAGAAAATTGTCGAACATTTTTGCATCACCGAATATACAAATCTACTTAATTTGAATACCGGGATGATTGTTGATGCATGCTGGGAACGACTGCTGAATATAAAGCATAACCAGTGACTGATATCTTGATGTATCCACTGAAGAGGCCTAATGAAAAAAAAGGCGAAATGCATTTGTAATGTGTCAATAATATAATAAAGTCAATGGTAATGATAAAAGTTTAATTTATTCCTTGTCACTTATTTGCCGGTTTTGACCTGTAGAATCCTCGAAGTCGGAAGTAGAGAGAGTATATTTTTACTTGTTTTTAACTGAAAATATTTATTTTTAGTGCTTTATTATATATACCGATCCCATTGGTTTCTAATAATTGAAACTAGTACATATATATATATATATACCAAAACCCCGAAACAAGATAGCAACAATGTACTCGAAAACAGCATAATCAAAACCATTTCGAAAAGCAAGCAACAATGTCAAAACGATCTTCTAGAGGACCATTATGCCTGCCTACAAATGCTTGGAAAAAACAAACAATTAACTTTCACAGATAACTGTCCCATATGGCAAACCACGGAAACTCTAGAGCACGGCTTCCTCCAATGCACCCATCCATACACAAAAGATATGAGAATTATTGGAAAAACCCGCAACATCAAAAAACCGACAAACATAAATGAACTTCAATGGCTTCATAACGTACAAAACAAAGAAGTAAACTATGTCATCCTCGAAGCATTCGAAGTGATTTGGAAAATTCAAGCCCACCTACAGCGCTCCTGGAAACAGTAAACGAAAGTAACCCGAATCAAGAAAGAAAATCCGCTGAAAATAGGAAAAACGGGATAATTCCTGTTTTTCCCATTATACAGGTCTCCGAGAATACAACAAAAACCCTAAAAACTGTAACCGACTAATTCTTGGAATGCAACTTACTCAACTATAATGTATATTTTTCTCTTTACTCCAACGAAACAAAAATTGTAATGATGTTTCGAATTGTATGCAGCCGTTTGCACTGCAAAAACAATATTTCTAAGTTCCTAAACTGGAAGAATGTGTATAAAACTGTTTCCTAAATAATTGAAAACAAATCCAGCAACGAGAATTGCGTAATTTTCTCGGCTGTTATGAATTTTTATTTAAAAAACACTTTTATATTAGGTTGCGGCAGACATTTTCAACGCGAAAACGTGTACGTCGGACGTTCAGCGCCGCCTTCCTGTAAGCCTAGACGTTTGACAATGGCGTTTGGAACGTCAGTGGAATTATGCTCGACGTTCCAAACGCCAGTGTCAAACGTCTAGGTGCTGAACGTCCGACGTACACGTTTTCGCGTTGAAAACGTCGGCCGCAACCTCTCTATTATTAAGCAAAATAAATAAAATGTGTGTGGCGCCATCTGTTATGAAATTTTGTTATAAAAACTTATATTTTTAATTACTATAAAATGGCAAAAGGCATAATTTTGAGGATAGGGATGAGTTATATATAATTATATATACAGTATATATATATATATATATAAGTGTGAGGACCCGAACAGGGGTCGATTGAGAGGTCCGAATTATGGGTTCGATCGAAAATTAAGAGCTCCTTTTCAATCGATAAGGAAACGGATTAGGTGTCTCGATTGAACAATGCAATTGTTTTTTTTTCGCGAATCTTTTAAACAATGGAAACGGTTAAATTCGAAGAAAACGCGACGAGAGAGAGGAATCATATTCAGTCGCACGGTGACCTCTCCCGCGCCCTTCATTAGGTTTCGAATTGTCACCAGGTGACTATGAGAGACCAATGGAGAGGCGACGACGGTTAAGAAATCTATAAAACCGTGCGACTCGAGGAAAAAAGGTTCCTGGTTCATAGCGCTCCTCTCCTGGAATTTTGTGCTCCTGTTATTCTACAGCAAAGGCTAGTTCGACGTCCCAGGCTTCGTTTTGGCTAGCCCGTCCCTTCAAGACCCGCCCAGGTGCTCCGAGTCATTGGAGATCATCGATGAGAGTTGTGCTGTGCGCCCCGGGGCCATCGCTCTCCGCTTCACTTACGCTGGACGAACCTAAACGACTATCTGGACATTTGGACTTTTATCTTTGGAAAGGATTCGTTTCCCACCTTTGAATAGGCATTACGCCTCGTTATAAGACATTGTAAGAAAATTTATATATTTAATAAACGGGTTAAAAATGGTAAACCTGTCTCAAAGAGTCATTCTGCGCCCACAAGACAGAACGAACCGCTCGGCTGTCGAACACCTCACCCCTAATCGGCTGACCTCACATAAGTGTAAGCGTTAATAACGAATAAAATCATTAAGTCCTACCTTCTCGAGAAAGTACATTTGACACTCCTTTATCTCCTCACTCTCAAACTTTAACCACCAAAATTTAATAGCATCAATACCCCTCATATACAAGCCGCCATGCCAATTTTCGTTTCATAATCTTTACTCCATCCTGAGATATTAAGCGAATTTACACATAAACACGAATTTTTTGCCGTTTCTTTGACTTTTTTAGATTCAACAAAAAACCCGGAGAATAAACTTTGACACGATTCCAATACTTTCCCTTGTTATGTATACAAAACAAGGGAAAGTAAGCCAAGAAATTAAAAAATGGAGACAGCCGAATGGATAAGACACTAAGTGCTGAAGTTACACGATGTAGATTAGAACCTTTGCAACTTTAGTTTTCTTGTTTTGTGTAACAAAAGTATTTTATTATTTTACCGTATCATTGGCATTACTTTTATTCCTCGCGTTTAAAGCTTATGAAACAACAGATTTAAAAAACGTGGCGTCATTTCCCTTTTAAAGAAAACGAAGTAAGTCTGTAGATTTAACTCTTGCATGTGCTTAATTAAAGAAAATTTTTATTTCTTCATATTTATTTTCAGATTTGGTATTGTTATACTTGTAGTGTAGGAAAACGCTGCGACTACGCTATCCTATTTTCATATCAGATTTGTCTTTTTCGTCCACGAGCATTAAAGTCTGGAGCTTATTCGCTTGTGGTGACCAGGGGCAGCCGTACAGTATACATTGAGGCACGTACAGGCACTGGGAACTTTTCGTCGGGAGGCCTTTTTCTTTAATTAATCCCCAACTCTAAGATTTCATTTTTAAAAATTGGTTATTCATTTTTATCACAAAAAACTTTTTACTGGTGACAAAATTAAAATAATAATATTTGTTATCAACCGAAAATTTGTTTTAGCGGGTCGTGATTGTTTGGTCGAGTACCGTGATACCATTCTATTTGATTAACGCGATTTTGATTTACGCGGTAGCATCGAGGGATTAATTAACTGCTTTAATCGAAGGATACCTGTATACGTATCTCTTGTTTAACGTAATGATTGAATTGATTAACGCAGCAACATTTCCTATCCAGACAACAAACTGACCACAGGAATATCTTTCAGTACACATTATCCTTCATCCAGTCCCATGCACAGTAGTCCAGCAAAGTTATGTCTAGAGAAATATATACAGGTATTCCTTGATTAACGGAGTTAATTAATATAATTTTACAAGATACCTGTATGTATATACAGGTATCTTGTAAAATGTACTGTACAGTACATACCATACCCGAACGTCTGGCTCCCTCCTTGTTAGATACAGTCGACCCCCAAATAACACGGTAGATACGTTCCGTTCTTTATGAATCCATTTTGTACGAGTCCTTGCCAATCACAGCCCGACACGTGTGAAGTTTACGGACTACGGCTGTTTGAAAAGTTTTCTTCCATAAAATTAATCGATTCCTAGACTAATTCGACTCAACATTTCCAAAACACGTATATTTTTTGGGAATAATCCGTATAAACTATGCTATAAACAAAAAATTGTAGGATTACTTACCGAGTGTGCACCGTTCGACGTCGCCATTGCTTAAGCTTGTTTTCGTCGCGGAGCAGCGCACCAAACTGCGGCCGCGATTTCTGATGTTATTTTTCTGCGTAAACATCGTTGAACTTTAGAGACATCATTAATATAAATCATTTTTATGACCGTTGAATAAGAAATATTTCTTTCACAAGAAATGTATAAAATTAGTGCTGTATTAGACTTACGGTACCTAATTTACATACTGTACAGACGATAGTAAACTCAATTTACCTGCCTAAACTCTCCGTAGCGTGGCGCTGGCCGGCGGAAAGTAGTTCGTCTGCCCGATGACGTTTTACGGAATTATAGGAGTTTTTTTACCGTGTTTGTACGGATACCGTCGCAATTTTTTCGCCGTCATATAGGAATCCGAACTATAGGAACCCGTGTTATAGGGGGTCGACTGTATTATCCTAATTTGCTCTTTGAGACATAGCGGGGCATTTTGTAAACAATGGGTATACTTGTATTGTAAAATACGAGAAGATATAAGAAGGTATATAGTGTATAAAAAGTCTCGAGGAAGATCATTAAAGCATCAGTAAAGCAGCTTGAATTCAAATTCTAACTCCGTGCTTCCACTTAACTTGCATTGGCCATCGTATGTCGAAGCAATAAGTCGAAAAGTGTATAATACTTGCTACTATTCAACTACTATATTCCATATTAATATATTCGGTATCCTTAATCGGAATTGCATCAGCCTATATTCTCATATACATACGCGAATTGAACTTACCATTAAATATAGCTTTTCCCTCTTTTCTATTTTTGTAGTATTTGACCACTTTTCCATTACTTTATGACAGCTTAAGAACACTCAAATACCAATGCATAAGATGCAGAAAATACTGTGAAATTTAGCCGTAAATTCTTTTTAAAAAAAATCGCCCAAATTCGCGCAAGTCGCAATTATCATCAAGAAATTAACCTGTATGAAAAGCCACAGAAAATTACCGGCTCGCTATTTTTATGACGTCATTAATTTGCAAATTCTTTTTTATATGTAACTATGTGAACATTAATTAATACAAAATTATTTCAAATTACCATATATACAAACAGTATATATGTATGGTAATAAGGTTTCTACCGTACACCAGTGCTGTGCGATGTCTATAATTTTAACATCGATGTTTGCCTAAGCATCGATGCTAAATTTCGATGTCGGATTTCACATCGATGTTTGATCGATGTTTGTTGGAACATCGATGTTCAATCAAGATAAACTCAAACAATAAAAAAAAAAAACAAACAAAACCGGGTTTGTTCGAACAGAAGTTCCTGACACATGCGCAATGTCATTTTACAATGCGAAGAATAACGTGCATGCCGGTTCTAAATCAGTTAGTTAAGGACTAGGGACTTGCGTAGGAGTAACGTAAGTAACCTAAATTAAGAAAGAACAGGTACAGATAACTTAGCTCTATTTGATACGTGTACGATCGTACATGCAAAAAAAAAGTCGACAGGGTTTTTTTTTTACTATTTCCGCCCTGTGGGCACTAAGAGGGCCTTTTATAGCAGGCCCATTATGGGTTCGCCAGGCCCACAATGGGGCGACCGGGTGGTGAGGGACAGGGCCTGACATATCCGAACAAACCACCCCCCGAAAAATTCCTGGGGATTCCTTGACCCGTCCGGATTCGATCCCGGGTCCCCCAGAGCGGTAGGCTGCCACCTTGACCGTTGGCCATCCGGTCTCAAAGTCGACAGGTTGCGCGCCACAAGTCGGCGTAAACAGACTAACATGGCAGAGTTGCGGATGAGTTTCAATGAGTGTGAGTTCATTCACTGTTAAAATAGTGTAAATTTGTAAACATATTTGCGAGAACTTTGTTTCATCGCAATTTCACAATTTCTACGAAATTCCCGGACTGTCCGGGTGAAAACCGAACAGGTGGTAACATTAGGAACAAAGAATGAACTGCATGCATCGATGAATCGAAATTCACATATTGCTAACATCGATTCAGGATCGATGTTTCAAAAACATCGGAAGGTCGATGCATCGACGAACAAAAACATCGATGCATCGCACAGCACTACCGTACACCACACATTACTAACATAAAAGCCGTCGCCTGTGTGAGAGAATTCCTTATAACTCCTGTAATTTTTGTCCAATCCAGATGAAATTTTGGTTATATTCGTTTTACGTTCCGACAGAAAGTATAGGCTACTTGTTTTGCGGAAATATTATAGAATAAACGTTTTATCGATTTCGGATCGGTGATCGCACTTACGTTGCAGTAACGTGTCGAGCATGAACACGTGCTCACCGCACGTCGGTGAGCACGTGTTCATGCTCGACAATGAAATTTCCCTTAAGTTGCATTTTCAAATATTTTGGCAAATTGCGTACTTTAAACTTACTTTAAATTTAAACTTTAAAAATGATAGCCAGGTGAGCTACAGTGGACGTCCTCTCCTCCCTTCGTCAGGCTTGTCTTAACCATTACGTTATAAAATTTAATGTTTTGTGAAATTTAGTTTTTGCATTTTATTATATTTATTTCAAAATTTCTTGTATCGACTCTACTTATGGTAAACTGATAAAGGTTTTAAGGGAAATCAAGTTTTGTTGGGCATCCGAAGATGGGAGGGGTAACGGATACTTGGACAAACTGGGACAAGAGGGGAAGTAGTAGTAAAAATTTCAAGAAAAATACACACGTAATTTATGGACAGCCTCTTAGCATTGCCATTGGTTTACTTATCCAGCTGTATTAAAGCCACTTTACCAGGCAATGCACCCATAATCTCATGATTTTTCTGAGGCCACTTGGTATAGGATGACACTAAATGTCTATGTTTTCCCAATCAATGGAAAAAAAGCAATTTTCATACTGCTGCATTTAGGAGTGAGCTCTTTAACAGTTACCGTAGCTTTTTGGAAAACTACTATTAATATACCACAATGTATTTTTTTAAGAATTTTTAATTTGAAAATTTATCAGTTAAAGGAAAAATTCAAGGAAAAATGTAAAGTCTATGAAATAAACACTCCAAAAAAGACCAAAATATGTTACGTATAAAAGTTTTTTAAAAAAACATCTTTATATTGTGTTTTCTCACACCTTAGGAACTAACAAAGTCACACAGCTAAGTTGACCTTTTTCTTGCAACACTTCTGCCTCTATATCTAAAACTCTGTCTTTGTTAGTTTCTGAAGTATAAAGAGAAAAGAAAAAATATTTTAGGACAATGTAATATATTTCAGTCTTTTTGGGAGTGTTTCTTTTATAAACTTTGAAAAGTTATCAATAAAAAAACAAAGCTATGTCAAACCCATGATAAAAAAACTTTGATACATTCATGCCCCTATTGGCTCATGACCCTGGTACCACTAAACTACTTTGCACCATTTTAATTCATGATTAATTGCTTATGTCTTGTATTAAGAAAATGTTATTATTAATGTACATTAAAAATATAAAATGAATATCATCTTTCAGAACAGTAATTGTTTTGTTGAAAAATTTTCTAATTTTAACTCTTATTAAATTTTGAAGTATAATACAGATAGAAAAAGAAAATTTATAAATAAATTTTTATTTAGCTCTGTACTAATTCGTTTTAAACCTCTTCCTACCCTATAAACACCTACAACCTATATGACAGGTCCATTAAAGGTTTAGTTAGGCCCACAATACTAGCCACCAGGTGAGTGTGAGGAGGCCTGATCATTCAAATAATAATAATGAGAATCTGAACTAGATGTCACTGATTGACTAAATTAATGCTAGACACTTTCACATTGTTAAGATATATGGGTGCCACAACTATGCACATTCATTATCGATCAATAGGGTTGACAAGAATTAGAAAACTGCTGAATTTTTAGAGCATAGAAAAGATCCCCTTTGCAGTGTACTAACAACCTTAACAGGCAGCCATTTGGTTGATTCAGGATTTGAACCAGAATCTCCAAGTGATCTTAGCCATCTCAGAAATAATTATCTAGCCCAGGGCTTCTTAAACTTTTTTTATTCACGACCCCATTTATGATTGTGATTTTTTTTGCGACCCAAAAAAATATAAAATAAAGATATATACAAATTTGCAAAAACAATAATGGTGTATTACTACAGTTCACTCTTGTGTTACAATGGAACAGAGATAACTGAATACACTGAAAAGCGACAACACTACACTAGTTCACACTACAGTGTTGCTGAATCATTGTCTCGCTGCACCAGAAGTGGCACAAAGCGCAACTCACGAAACCTATGACACAAACCGTGCCATTTTCAAACTCTCACAAATTATTTTCAATATTTTGCATTAAAATCTCGCAACCCCAAATGGGGTTGCAACCTATAGTTTAAGAAGCCCTGATCTAGCCAGTCAATTCAGAGAATTGAGAATAGAAAATCAAGAAGAAAAAAAAATGGCATTTGCCTTAAGCAAATCCTGATCAGATAGCCTTGTTATAAGACATTGTTCTACATCTGTGAGGTTTGGTTTCAAAAACAATATGGCTCTCAACTCATTCAGGATGGATGCCATTTCAGATATACTGTACTGTATAGTACATTAGCTGATCTTGTTAGGGTCTGACTAGCTCCCATTTGTTTTATAGTTAATAATATGCTTGGTATAATGTACCAAGCATGGCATGTAGAACATAACCCACTGATATTTCATTATTCACAAATTAGAAATGCATTTGCTAGTGTTTCAAAAACTTATAAAATAAATAATTTAAAAAAAATTTTAAACTGATTTCTATTCGTAATTTAAAATAAAGAATAACATTAACACTTTCTGTAAGTGAGATGACAAAGAAAAGTATCACAAAATGAAATTATTTGTATATTTTATGAAGTTTCAAATATTTTGATAAATCAAACAATTATTTTTCACTTGAATGAATTACTTCATTAAAAATTCTAAGTTGTAACAAACAAAAAGAATCTAAAACACAACAATCAAGTTATGTTCACTCTTGTAATTCATTCAATTGCTAATGAAATTTCACAAAATAAATTTTTAGTTGTATTAATACAATTAAATGCCATTTATGCAGATCAAACAGGACTGCACCCAATCTGGATTAATGAAAATGCAGATAAATTCCATACTGAAAACAAATTCACATGACTTAGTGGTTTGAAATAGGAACACAAAAACATTATTTTCATCCTGCAAATGTGAGATTGTTACATATGCACAGTATCTGTTAAGGCTGTAAACAATGTTTCAACATCATAAAAAAAATAATAATTTTTCTACAAAATGTGTAAAAATTTGAAAAGTAATGACTTCAAACCAATCCATATACTGTATACTGGAAATCTGGATTGAATGGGTTTGACTATGCTTAAATATTAAAATTAGTTTTCTAGAAAAAGAAAACTTTCTTTTTTTTTAAAAAGAAAACACACTTAATTTTACATTAACAGATGGTTATTCATCCATTAAAAGTTTATTACTATACCATATAATTTAAAATATAAAATACATTCAATAATTTTTTTTGTTAAGCACCGGTGTATTTGTTCAATGATTTGTATTAATATTTCTAAATCATTACTTTGCATTTTATTATGAAAAAACTGTTAATATCTTATGTTTGAATGTTAAGTTTGTTTTTATTTTATAAAACATCAAATTTTTAATAAATATAAATGCTCTACAATGCAAATGACAATCATTGAATGTAAAGATATGTATTTAAGTGAGTAATTTGTTTAAATCCAATTCATAATGCTTTTCTCAGAAAAAAAAAGAAAACTTTGAAAACAAGCTCTTTCTGATTATACTCTATCATCAGGAGTCAACAAGAGTGAGAAATCTCTCTTATTAAGTCCTGATTACGGATATATAACTCAAAAGCACTGAAGTGCATTTTAAGAAATTTCACTGCAGATAACCATTTTGAATTAGGGTTTATGAACAAGAAGAGTCTTTAATAAGCATGTAAATTTATGGACAGCATGAATGAAGCAAACAAAGGAACAGCCTACCACTCTGGGGAATCCATGATCGAATCTGGGCAGGCAAAGAATTCTAGGAATTTTCATGGATGTCTCCTCCAGATATGTCAAGGCTCTCACCACCTGGCTGCCTCCATTGAGAGATTGGCCAAATGGACCTGGAAAAAGTTCTCTTCATGCCTACAGGGCAGAGACAGTTAAATTTTAAAATATCCAACAATGAGTTGCTTAACTTTCCCAGCAACATTTGGTGGTGCCATCTGTTATGATATTTTATTATTAAAACCTTTTATTTTTAACTATTGTAAAATGGCAAAAAGTTTAATTTCAAGGATAGGGATGGATTTTATAAAAAATTGTAAATGCTAATAACATGTAAAAACATCAAGTCTGACCCTACTGAATATATACATGATCCCCTTTATCTCCCCACCCCCTTGACCTTTACTCACCAAAATTTAATAGAATCAAGCCTCTAATAAACAATCCTCCCTACAAAATTTCAGAAATTTTTAACGAAAAGCATAGGAGTTATTAAGCTTCAAATAGGGTGAACAAAATCATGCCCCCCCCACATACATCCATACATACAGAAATTACCCCTGAATTTTTTGCATTTCTTGATGTTCAAGGTCCAGAGTCTAAAAATGTAAAAATCTGGGGGTTCATTTTTTGACCGATTGCCATGTTTCCTCTCTGTTATATATAACAGTTGGGATAGAAAAACCAAATTTGTAAATTTAATGATAAAACTCTGCTAATTTTAAAATTAAGCAGTTTTTATTTTGATGAAGAACCAGTACATCATTTTTTTGTGATTATAGTAGGATTTATTATATAAAGACCCACATTGAAAATTCATAGGAACCTCAGTGTAGTCTTAAAACATTATGTAAATTGGAAAAAACAGAATTACAAGTTAAAACATTAGTTTGATAAATTTAGAATATACAAATCCCAAAATGAATATTGTTTACTGATGTAACCTTCTGCTTCTTTAATAACTAACTTGCAAATTACTCTGATGTACAGTACAGTACATTACACAATTAAAAACAGAATAAATAACATTTTATTAAAAAGATATTCCTAGAATTTAAAATGTAATAAAAATTGATGTAACCATTCTTTATATTTATTGCAACAAAATCTGTTGAACTATACAAGAGACAATATATATTTTCAATAAGAATATATCTATAGGGACAATAACAGACATCATCCAAATACATATGTTGTGCAATATGGCAAGGAAGGTAATCTATATTCACTCTAGGGATTTTTTTGTTTTTTTTAATGAGGTACAAGGCAGTGCAAAATGTATTGAAAATAATACACTTAGTTGTTATATGTTTATAGTTAGTTTATACACCAATATATTTTGAGTGTATCTGTACATCTCTAATTTCTGATTAGAACATATAGTACTGTATCTTAAACTAAGTCACAATTTTGCCGATATTTACATATGTTTTCTCACATATTAATGATATCATAACAAAAATCAAGATTTGTCTTGAGTTTTTTGAAGTTATGTCTTTTTTTCCCTTCTTAATAAGAAGTACATTATGTTACAAAATAGTACAATGAATCATGACTTCTTCCAAACATAGAACATTTCAAGAGGTTTGTTCAATTTCCAATACTTTCCATTTATCTGATCCAGAGTAAGACTTCCGTTCAGAGGTATGTATTGATCCAGGGAGGTTGTAATATAAATGGTGAAGAGAGAATTTGTTTCTGGAACCTCATTTCCGATGTCATCTGTCTGATGGTCAAATGCAAGTCTCATGGCTAAATATTTTGCTAGGTGATCAACTAAAAATTAAATAAAACATTAAGTTTAATAAAAATGTCAGCAATTGCTAGATTTAACTTATGTGGTAGAATCAAAAATAAACTGAAATTTTGATATAACCTTTATACATTAATAGTCTATGTATTTACAGAAGACCACCTTCAAAATTACTTCTGCAGTTACTCATTTCTGCCAGCATCCACACCAATTATCAAAGCAATCTTGGAAGATATTTCTTATTATGTCTTTAAGGGCTTTCATTGCTGCAGTTTCCAGATTCAGCTACATCAGTCTTTTCTGGTTAATGAATATCTGACCAAGATGGGCGTAACAATGCTTCCTCAACTTCTTTATCTCTTGATCTTGTGCTCCAAACATTTATCTATTCCCTAAAATGAAAGAGAAGTTGAAGAGTTGCAGATTTCAATCAGCAGCAGAGGTGGAAGCAACAGTGACAAGAAAATTATCATAAAAAAATAATAAATAAATAAAATAGCTTCCAGAACTGCTTTAATAAACAATATGGACAAAGGCAGATGTACCGTATGTAACTACAGTAGGAACTTATTTTGAAAGTGGCATGGTGCAAGCATTTCTATGTATTGTGTAATGACATCTGTGTCAAAAATAAACCAAACAGGTTGATTACATACTCCTGCACATATTTTGAAACAATATAAAAGAAAAGATAATTCAACTAAGATGACAATTTGCAGCAACAGAAGAACCTAAATAGTTTTTAATATTAAGTAACAGATGGTGTTTCAATCTATCCAAAACCAAAATGTTAACATTACAGGAAAAAAGCAGTGTACACTGTGACAGACAAAATCAAGTTATTGTCCAAGTCATTCATTCAAATGATAAATTAAGATGAAGTAAATTTACACAGGTGATGCTTTTTTATACTGAGGAGGAAAATCAATACCTAACTAAAAGTGTTTCTTTGATGAAGCAACCTTTCATCTAATCAGCTGGTTAAATGAACTGTTTAAATGATCAACTATTTTCTTCATTCTACTTCTCCAAGTGTTTGGTTGTCTTTATTAGTGCTAATTGATCAAATAATCTAATTTCATTTGTTTCTGTTCATGTTCCTTAAATTCATTGAAACTATTCTAAATTTCATGCTACCCAGACATCTTCCTCAGCAGTATCATTCAAATTTATGATCCTTATCAACATAGAATAAATATTTTCTAACAAATCACAAATTCAGAATACAATATACAGATATGT
This sequence comes from Centruroides sculpturatus, assembly GCF_000671375.1. Taxonomy (NCBI): domain Eukaryota; kingdom Metazoa; phylum Arthropoda; class Arachnida; order Scorpiones; family Buthidae; genus Centruroides; species Centruroides sculpturatus. The sequence goes on along the minus strand of NW_019385306.1, from coordinate 105,308 downwards.
TTAATATACAAACTGAAGAGCTAAACTTCTTTGATTTTCAAAACACTAGACAAAAGGTGAAGATTTTACTAAAATGGTAGAATGGCTAGGACATAGGGTGAAGTACTGTCTTGTTTGTACAATACATATGGTCAGCCTAGTTTGGACATTTGTGTCAAAGTTGAATGAAGTTTTCGAGATGAATTGGTAGACATGAGCCTATTTTGTGGCTTCCTCAATCACCAGATATTACATCTTTTGATTTTTTTATGTTAAAAGCTTCATCTACACAATACCAAATCCAATTCAGTTGTTCTGAAGAACAAAATTGTATAGCTTCAGAGTGATTAGATGGATGTGTTGCAAACTACTAATGGTTTTTTATTTAGGTTTCAATATACAACTTTTCAATATACAAGGTTTCAATATACAAGTTTTCTTTTACTGTCACAAACTATACTATCTTAGTCAATTACTTTTTCTGTTACATTGTTTCAAAATGTAGGCAGGACTTTGTGACCATCTTGTATTTATTTCTTAGAAGATCATTCAATAGAATATTTGATACTTCAATTACTCAAACATGGTAAAAATAAATCAAATCTTATTCTAATATCTGTCCATTCTAAATGAACAAAACTCTTTAAGATCAATATTTTGTAGATATTTAAACAAAAATATCTTTTAAATGTTTAAAATGAAGAGGACTATTCAATACCCAAAATGAATATTCAAGACTTAAAACAATAAAAGTTCAGTTACTTAAATCAAATAATAAAATTTGATAATAAAAATGTATTTAGTACAAGCATCAGATTGGATTTTGAAAAAAAAAAAAAACAAAACAAAACAACTTAGTCAATGGAACATTCTTTTCACACTCCAGCCTGATGCTGGTACCAGCATTCTGAAAATATTTATCAGTTTTTCTCATCTAACTTCTTAGAGATGAACTTTTATTAGTTGTTATAATAATTACATGAGTTAAAAAGAATAGATGTATAGTTAAAGAAAGTAATTTTTATATTCAGTACAATTCTTCAAAATATTGAATATCCTATTAAATAATCTTCATAAATACAGAATTATTATAAAACACTTTGATAAAACATAAAATGTTTTATCAAATATTATGATATATTTATACATAATTCATATTGCAGATTTCTAGATTTGATAATATGAGTATTTACTAAAAATTATTAAAAGCCAAACTAAATATTCAATAGTTATAAATAATAAGATTTGGGAATTTGCCAGAAAATTAAGAGGTTAGATTATTAAGAGCCAAATTAGAAAGAGTTTACTGTATATAAAGAAGTTAAAATGAAATTAAGAAAAACTTAAAAACTTGAATTCATTTGAGAGAATCACAGATACAGATATTTACATGTATTACTAGGCTGATCATAAATTTTTGATACCAAATGGAATGGGATGTGGCAGGTGATTAAAATAGGGCATCTCTTATTAAAATTTCATCAAAAAAATAGAGGTGAGCATTATTAACAATTTGTTAGTAGATTATTAGTGATATTAATTTGTTGACATAAAAAAGAATATGCAAATTTTTTTAAAAGATTTTAATGAAAAAGTACATTTTTATTAAAATATGATATCAAATTTAATAGTAAGGGTGATGTAGAAGGTTTCTTAACATCAAACCAAGCATATTTTTCAAATGAACTTAATTTGTTTACATTATTTTGTTTAAGTTCTGGTCACTTGCAATTTTATTGTAAAACTTATAAAGCAAAACTGTGGCATACAATGCAATAATTACATTTTTTCATAGTTTCAATATTTAATTTCAACTTCTCTTTCAGCCATAGGGAATTCACAAGTGAAAATATTCTTTCTATAGAAGATATAGTTCCCAAGAGGGGAAAAAACTAATTTTATCAATAATAATTAAAATGTTGGAATTCATGATCCTTTTCATGCACTTCATTAATTATTTTGACTCATCTATCAACTATGCTGATTTTTTTCTTCAGTCAATTTCTTCAAATGTTTTATTATTAATCTTTATTAGAGAGGTTGCAGCTAACATTTTCACAATGAAAACTTTGGCCACAACCTCTCTATTAGCATCCAATTGCTAAATTTCATCCAATTCCATTTGTGTAATATGTGTTCCTTAAATTCATTGCAACTATTCTGTAAACTATATTTCATGTTATTTCTTCCTCAGTATCCATTCAAATTTAAGCATTTCCTAGCATATCATGAGTTTTGAATACAATATACAAATGTGTTTAATAAAACAAGACAAAAGTGAAAATTTTACTAACACAACAGAGTAGCCAGGACAAAACAGATGATGTTATATATGTATTACCAAGTATATATGGTAATGTAAGATAATTTTAAAAAATATCTTTTTTTGTTTGTTTTCTTTTTATTTCTTTCTGTAATTTTTGGTTTTAAGAAACTTTTTAATAATTTTTTCAAAGTTGTAGATTTTTACTATGACAAAAGTAAGCTAAACATAACAGTTAATCTAATTAGATGAAGTTTTACAAATATAGTTATATATTTGTAACTATATAGTTACAAACATCCAAACCTGATAGTTATATATTAAAGCCAAATGATTGCCAAATTATATTGGGCTATATTGCTACTACTATTAGTAGTAATAGTATTAATAATAATAGTAATATAGTCCAATATAATTTGACAAATATTTGGCTCTAATAGATGAAGTTTTTTCTTATCTTTACCCAAGTTATTCTTTATAATTTACTTAATGCAAATATTTAATGCAAAATACATTTTTAACTAAAAATATACCATAGCAAAAATAGGTCCGACAGACAACCACAAGTGCAAACATTTCTGCAAGAGATATTTAAATACAAGAACAAGTGGTGATCACAATAATAGAAGTTTTAATTTTGTGATGACCAATGATTTTTCTCATTACTACAAAATGATGAAAAAATTGTTACTTGCCACCCAATTTCTCACTTTTCTGACCTAAATAGCCTTTGTCTAAAATTAAATATATTTAAAAAAAAATCAATGCTTAATTCCTGCTTGATATTTATCAAATATACAATAAAGAATCTACTTGGAAAGTTTCTAACCTAATCTTCCTACAGGGCTTGTGCTAGACTTTAAATATGCTGAGTCATTTTGACTTGTGAATCAGAAATATGAGTCAAGTACAAACAATTACAAGTAAAATTTAAAAAATTAAATTTCTAATAGTCATTGATTTCATTTAATTAAATACATATTTATGACCCAGTTTGATTCAGACTGCTTACTTACAATAATGTGAATTTTAATTTGAAATATAGTAGATGAATATGCTACAAGATAAAAGAAAATTACATTTTCTTCTTCTGTCTTTTTACATTCAAATGCTTTCAATAGCTCTGCATTTGGAAACTGAAAAACTGATGGGCCATTTAAGGTGATTGTCATCAAGGTTTTTCAATTATTATTTTCAAGCAGCTCTGTTGAGAGCACTTTATCCTAAATGCTCTCACATAGAGCACTGTTCAATGATAAAACTAGACCACAAGTGTGATATGCTTGCTACAATACATTTATTAATTGTGGTTTAATATTCATTTAAGCTTTTAATTTATTTCCATTTCTACGAAATTTTATAATTTACAAGAATTAATAATAAAATGTCTTCAATTATTTTCCATTCTTGCTAGTTATTTTTCTGTATCAATTTACCAAATTATATTATTCCTAGAGTTGTTTGTTATAGATTTTTGTTTGTTATGTGTGTTAACTACTTTTAATAACTTAATAAACTAAAATAAAAGTAATTGACAAAATTAAAAAACTAAATGTAATGCATAGTAGTACACTTACTGTTAATAAACTTTTAATTTTCTGAATTTAATGATACTACTGATAGGTAAACTATTTATCAGAAAAAACTAAGTAGCCCAAAAAGTCATCCATATGATTAAAAAATCATAACCTTTATCATTTGAACACTAGGGCCATCCAAACATGTACAGTTTAAGAGGAGGAGGAGGTGGTTGTGAAAAAGTATATCATTGTACACAATGGAGAAGGTGGGGGTTGAGGCATTGTCTACATCAGCAGTTCCCAACTTATTTTTATTGTGGAACCCTTTTCACCTTAGTAAAAAACATTGGAACCCTGATATTTTTTAATAATTATAGATAAAACAAGAAATAGAAACAACAAAAAACAATTTACTGAAAATGAAAAAAAAATCATCATAATACCAGGCTGCAATTTTTAATCATATTCTTAATTTATCCAGTTTTTTAATTTAAAATATACAGGTAACCCCCGTATAACACAGGAGTTACGTTCCAAAAAATTGCCGTGTTATGCGAATCCGTGTTATACGAAACAAAGAACTAATACGAAAAGGAGGGTTAGGTTCCAAAAATTAAAAAACATGCTATTATATTTTCATAATTAAGATAAATATCTTCATAAAAATTTTTTAAGTGATACATATTAATATAAATTAAACAATGTTTTCTTCGTCATCACTAAAAACACTATTAATTAACCGAGAGCGTTTTCTTTTTAGCAAGTTATCCTTATCCTCTGAGCATTTTTCTGCATTATCTTCAGATCCATGCTTTACCTTTTGCAAAAAGTATGTAATTTTAGATTGCTTGCTTCTAGTTAAAAGGTCTTTATAAATTTCCTTATATGGTGCTAAGCACTTATGAAGAATAAAGCAAGTATGGAATAAGGGGAAAACATTCGGCAACATCAGAAGCAGAAGCGTTGAGATCTGGCAACATTGAAACAAGTTTCGAGAAGGACAAGGTGTATCGACAGAAGGCGAGAAAAGAAAATTTACACACTGAAGTACTAATTGTTCACGAAAATAATAATTTTTGTCAACTATTAGTAATTAAGTATGTAAAAATTTATTATAATACATTTCATGTTGTACGAGGGTTTTACCCAATTCTCGAACCGTGTCAGAGTGAATCCGTACTATAAAAGTACTGTGTTATACAGGGGATGATACCAATTCTCAAACCGTGTTAGAGCGAATCCGTGCTATAGAAGTGCCGTGTTAAACGGGGGTTACCTGTACATTCTCCATCTCAAATTAGTATCTTGCCCCTGTACATCATACTTTTCCTGATAACAACAAAGTCATGCCAGTCATCTATGTAACCCCCATTCAGGGGAAAATTTTTGAATTGAATTCACTTGACTTCCAATATAACTATACACAAACTTACACTGGAAGTTTGTGTATAGTTATCAGGACCTCCTGCATAAGCTTTCCATATCTGGTCTTGGCTTTCATATATCTGACATCATTCTTGAAATTAAGGAAGGACAGACAGTGGGAATTTATAGGTCTACAATTTTTTCAAATTGCAGTCCAAATACTTAAACTATCACAAAACAATTACAGTGCATAACTCTGACTGATATGTCTGCCTGTACACTGTAGTGTGTTGTACTATCTGTAAACTACAACACACTACTCTATAGTGTGTTGTAGTTTACAGACAGTGTAACAAACAACCTCTGGGAATAATATAATTTGGTAAATTGATACAGCAAAATAACTAGCAAGAATGGAAAATAATTGAAGACATTTTATTATTAATTCTTGTAAATTATAAAATTTCGTAAAAATGGAAATAAATATAATGACATAAATAAATTAATACCTTGGTTACAGTGACGCTCATCTAACACAACTGTCCATCACTAGTATCTGTAGATGGTAGTATGCACAGTACCATCAGGCATCTGACTGGCCACTCCCATCATTAGATTCAATAGGCTTGCACTATAGATATTGGCATATTAAAGTATATTTAATAATTTTATTATTTATATATTATATTTATTCATATAGTATGGTTATTGAAACCATGACGTCATATTATTTTACACGGCCGACATACTTTTTTTTAACTTAAAAAAATGTGTGAATATAAAATAACTAGATTTTTACATACAAATTCAATTATATTCTTTCACTCAGCGTCAAGCATATTTTTTATAAGCGCATCATAGAGATGGTGAGATGTTCGAGGCGGCAGAGTCCATTCTGTGAAATCTGATTCCACTTCGAGCCGGATTAGCAAAAAAATTTCATAGCTAGGCTAATCTGGATGTGTAGATCCCGCTTCTTACCAATTTGTCGCTTCGTTGTGAGCCTGTACGAAGCAATGATGAGCTTGCTAAAAGAAGGTCCTCACATGGTAGAATTTTAAAAAAGTGTGCTTGCTGAATATCGCGTCTTAAAGTATTATAACTTATTTAAAATACAAAATTATTCATTTCGAATTGTAATTCTCGCCAATAATTAATTGAATTTTTTATAACCGCAGTCTTTAATTTATTTTCTAGCAGTGTCTTCGTAGTTTGTTAGTCATAAAATCTTATACAAACACATGAAAGAACAAATCAACAAAAATAATATATTCATTAATTTAAATGAAAAAGTATTTATTATTATTATTTTGTAATAAATTTAATCATAAAAATTTTCAAAAATTATTCGGTTCTTAACAGTTTTAATTTCAAATTATATCCTGAAACTGAGAAAAATATTGATTACTGTAATTAAATCTCTTTCTATATTTAAATATTTTTGAGAACAAAACTTTACCTTGATTTAATTATATTGAATATGAATTAAACGTTTATAAATTTAATAATTTATAGATTATAATTAATTAATAAGCATCCTTGCTTTTTTCCACAACTTCATTCATCTGCTTGAAGACATTGATGGTCGCCTCATTGCACGAATGAATACCTATCAACACAACTATACAAACACACATTTCTCTTAATTAATGAGATTTAAATTCTTTATTATATGTGTAAAATATTTAAAATAAATTAAAAATTACTTTTGTTATTTTGACATTTGATTAAAATGCAACCAAGATTTCGTTTCCTTGCCAGAATAGCATTATCTATATTTGTTAGATAAATGAAACGAAGAGCTTTCAGTGTGACTCCAGTTGAGAATAGCATTTCTGGAGAGTCAAATCCTTTTTTGATGTTTTTTATTTCCTCCGGACTTACCTAAAATATTATCTATAGATTAATTGAAAGAAGTTTTTAGTTTGTTCGAATTAGTTTAATAAACTGCTGGTGCTAAATATAGGGTTCGAGTATCAAATTAAAGATCTAATCCTGTGGATACCGCTGCTGAAGAGAAATTTGAGAAATATGCGATTGTGTCAGGGGTGACGGGTTAGCAAAAGTACAATGTTAAGTCTACAGGACAAACATATCGGGGGGCTTGCGCATCATAGAATGGTTTAATTTTTTAAACCGTTCCTGTTTTTTTAACATTAATAAATTCATAACATAAATTTGTACTTCGCGTTGATCGGGCTTTTGATTGGGTAGAAATTCTGCATGAATATTCTTTGAAACCCTAGAAAAAATACTGTGAAGTCCCGTCTCCCAAACACCCATAAAGCCCACTTTTTGTTAACTTTAGTCCAAGAAATTCTTTGTGTTTTGAAGTTTCATTATTGTAAATACAGTATACCCCCCTATAACATGGGTTCCTATAGTTCGGATTCCTATATGACAGCGAAAAAATTGCGACGGTATCCATACAAACTAGTTAAAAAAAACTCCTATAATTCGGTAAAACGTCATCGGGCAGCCGAACTACTTTCCGCCGNTTTCGAACTCGATATTCGGAATTACTTCAGGTGTTTGGAGTAAAAAGAAATCGGCCTCTGAAAATCGGCAAATCTTATCCATGTATATATAGTCTGTCAGTGACTTTTTTACTTGCCGTGACTCATGATTTATATGTTTGATAGTTTTAAGGTTATTTTTTAAATGGTTTTCTAGCTTTAGGTTAAATTTTACCATTTTACAGTTTTTGTTATCTTGTCAAACATTATACAATCAATCAATCAATCAATCATTATTTTATTAAGGTGTGAACACACACATCCTGGCCCCGCATAATAGCATTACCAAGAGTAAAGAATACATCAAACATTATACAGTCGACCCCCTATAACACTGTTGATTATTCTGCGTTTTATATGAATTCCATGTTGTACGAGTCACTTAGATTTTACAAATACATGTGCCGAGCTGTGAACAGCTCACGTATTTGTAAAATCTAAGTAACTTGTACAACACGGAATTCATATAAAACGGAATAATCAACAGTGCTATGGGGGATTGACTGTATCATGATTTCGGTTCATTCCATTACCAATAAAATCTGACCTCCCTATTTATAAAGCTATAAATAACTCTAGCACGTACATAGGATGTCACCAGAGGACTCCATCCAAGATTACAACAATTACATCTTACATCTCAAATCTGCATTGGCACATTCATACATCACTAGACTCAACATATTTTACTGCAGAACTAGATTTTACTGCAGATTTTACTAGGGTTCCATGGAACACAAGTTGGGAACCCCTGGTCTACATGAATTTTAGTACTATTAGGAATTCATTTTTATAAGCCTATTTACTAGTGACGTGAATAAACTATCAGAAAATATTTGCAAAACTTTTTTTTTAACTAAGTCATTTCTTCAATATCAGGGGCTCTATGAAATATTGTACACATTAAAGGGGAGGAGGTTTGCCAAAAGTATGTAATTGTACACAACAGGGAGGGAGGAGTTCAAAAGTGGCTCAAAAAATTACACACACAATTAATTACAGTTTCACTCAAAAAATAATTCAATTCCCATTTTTTCACATAATATAGTAATGTGTTTGGCCACATTACTGATTATAATGAAAGACTGGTCACATGCATTTGTTACAATAATTATTCATAAATTGGGAAGAGCCTATACTTACAGAGTTGAGAAATATTGACTCACAAGTAAGAATTGTAGACCTCCTAATATTGAAGAAATAAAGTTATACAAACATTTTCTTACTGATAGTTTATTTGCACAATTACTAAGATTCATATTAGTGGTATACAGATTTGTTATTATAACTAAAAATATCTAAATAGACAATGCCTCAACCACTCTCTTTAAACTGTTAATATAATTAATGGATGGCTGTAAAGAATACTTTTAAATCAAAAAGGTTTCCCCTGGTGACGATACTTTACATTCATAATTCGTAAGTTTTTTTCCGTCCTATGGTTCTTTTTATTTTTTATTATTTGAAGACAATTCGTCCAAGTAGGAATCACCATTTATTAGTTTTCTGCAGTTTAGACGATACAATTTCGGCAACCGACCTTCCTTTCTAGGCTACTAGCCGCCAACATTTTTTTAAAAAAGTCCTTTAAAAAAACACAAAAAAACACTTCCAATTAAAATACAAAAATTTTCTAAAATCGGAACTGGTGGTTTTCGAATGTCTTTCCTTTTACCATCTGTACCCTTTGGAGTGTTTCGGCCTTTTATCCACAGACAAGTGAGCGCTGGAAAATGTAGATCAAAAAGATTCCCCCTGGTGACGATACTTTACAGTCATAATTCATAAGTTTTTCTGAATTGTCTTCAAATAATAAAAAATAAAAAGAACCATCGGACGGAAAAAAACTTATGAATACTTTTAAATCAGAAGAAAAGCAATTTTGATAAGATAAATTTAAAAGTCAGAAATTTTAACTTTCACATAGTATAATTTTATCATAATTTTAAATCTACAATGCTAAATGATTCAAAAGAAACTCTGAGTTAAAAAATTATAAAATATGGTTAAATTATTTTGTAATATATTATTTTGTCAATAATTTTATTACAAGATGCCATTGGCCTTTATTTATACTTTTCACATTACAGATTTAATTTTGTAATAATTGTTAACTGCATTACTTTATTACATTAGAAGGGAAAAAATTCAATAAAAATGTTAACATATTCTAATAAATATTGATACTTTAAACACTTCTATAATAACCTGTTTACTATGTGAGAAATTTTTAAATAGAGATTTAATTTTTCTGAACTTTATTTTAAATCATATTGATCCTAACAGAAAATATAAGGGATAGTCCGTTTCAATCAATCAACTAGAATAACTTGGAAAATATGCATCCTACAAAAAAATTCATGTAACAAGAACTGTTGGAATTCAAGGGCCATAAGACTTCAGTTTCATCATAGATGGCACTAATCAGTGAAAATGGGGTCAACTCCATTTTATTAAATGGAACTTATCTAAAATAGTTTTATGAAATATGATGCATTTATCAGAAATTATTAATGTTTGAAGTTTTACATAGCTGCCAGACCATGCACAGGTGAATCTATGAATATCTGTGAAGTTCATTGAAAAAGAAAGAAAAACATTCAAAAAATCTTTAGGAAATTATTAATATTTGGTGGAACCATGACCAATATCATCTCTTTATCACAAGCTTGATGATTTAACATGCTATGGCAGTAGTTTTTTTTATCAATTTATTACTTGAAGGAGAAAAAAATGAATCCACCAAATAATAGTAGTTCCCTAGTAATCATTTCAGCATTTTTATTCCTTTTTTCAATGAACATTAATAGATTGTTAAATATAATAATAATAATAAATTGTTAGATTATAATTTTATTTAATTCAGTGTTTCTCAACCTTTTCTAATAGTGACATCTCAACTTAGAAATTTTTTTTCTTGTGGCATTCCACTTCTTTATTAATGTAGTTATTGCATCTTTTATAATTTTAGTAATACACAAAAGAAGTATTATGGCACTACTCAGCACTATATTACACAGTACTCCTGAAATGTAGCAGGAACCTTGATTGAAAACAACTGATTTAATTTATAAATGTCTTCCATAAATAATGTTAACTTATATTTTTATAAATGTAGTCAGTCCTTGATATAACAGTCCTCAATATAGTGAATTTTATAATTGCCAAAGCACACCAAATAAAAATAATCATAAATACACAGAAAAGGACTTTCTGTAAGCATGAGAAAAACTAATTTTTTCAAACAATTTTCATTTCTTTTAACAGAAAATAAATAAAAACTGTAATCCTTACAGTATGATTTTGTTTTAAAAATATTTTTAAGTGTAGAAAATACAGATAAACCGATTGGATGATTCTCAGTATGTATGTATTTATATTTCATAAGTTAGCAGTTTTGTCACTGTTGCTCTTCCATTTATTATTACTTTTTCCTGATTTACATTACATACCATTGCTATTAAAACTGTTTTAACTTAGACATTTATTTGCTATTATATTAAAATCATATAAATTAACATGCCTTTCTATTTAATGAATATTTGCACTAACACACTTCCTCCAATAAATCAAGGATGAAATTTCCATATTACAACATTACTTAAATTATAAAATTGACTTTATAATTTATTATAATAGTTTATGTACTATCTTTTATACTTATTTGAAAATCTAGAATAAATGAAATTTTTGATAATTTCAACTTTATAAGAAATCCCAAACTATATGAATTTAAAAAGTACTATAACTAAGTCAATACTGTATGTGCTTTTTTTCTTAGATTTAATTCAAATAATGATAGATCAAAAAATGAAATTGTTTTATTTACAATAGCAAAATTAAATCCAAGCAAGTCCAAAAGGGTAAAGTTAAAAAATATTTTTCAATTTAGTTTGTGAATTTTTACAATAAAGGTAAAAAATTAACAAACTACATTATAATGTTACTATAGTGTACAGTAGACTAAGAAGGAATTGAATAGGCACAAAGTAAAAAATTAGATACAATATACTGTTTTATTAATAGTGACATGTTTCTGTTTGAATTACCAAATGAAAGGTGTTAACTCCCAAAACCTCCCATGCACAAGGCCTTACTTAAACCCAACTTGTATACAATTTACCTACATGTTAAAAAATTATTTTTATTTATTCCATCCTCATAATGTGATCCAATATAGCCTACTTTATTATAATTCTTAATGCATATGCATTTTGGGTTTTAGCCCCTCTTTAGTACATGCTTTATGTAATATATTTAGTAAAAAACATTTTATTTATTTATTAAAGTTACGAAAACTTTTATATATAAAAAATGTTACTAAAGATGGTTAAATAATTTTTTAAACAAGATCATGTTTACTTGTGTTCATATCAGTTACAAAAAACTTTTAAACAGTATATAAAAATTTTAGTTTTCTAAATTTACAGTCTTTCTGAATCAATCAATAAAAATTGTATTATTCAAAAATGACGAAATATAATAACTGTTCTTCTTTTAGAAATCTTAAACTTTTTAATCCACTTAATATTTTTTACAAATATATCTCATCTTCAAAATATGTAATCTTAATCTTAAACAAGTTTGTTTTTGTATATCTATTCTAAAGGCAAGATTTTAACCTAATATTTTTGAAAGATAAAAGTTTTAAAGAATTGTTAAAATATCTTTGCTACATTTATAATGAAATTACAATAGAGTCTTATTTTACATGAAATTTATAAGAATTTGTGGTTTTTGTAGAAAAAAAAATGGTTAGGTTAACCTTGGATGCACAGGGTGCACACACTGACTATTTTTATTGTGAAATTCAATGTGGAGTAAAAATAATGATATAAAAATTAGAAGCAATTTTCTATTAGAAAAATTATCATAAAGATAAAACAACAATAAAAGAGTGTAATGTAGGCATGAAGAAACAGAAAAAATTGTAAACAAGTTATGTAAAGTAAAAAATAAACTATAACTTTTGATACTGTAACAAAACCACAAGAGAGTGGTGTCAAATACATTTTAATGTTTTTCAGTTAATTGTAATGATTGCATTAGTGAATAAGCAATCATCTGGAACTACAGTACTTGGAATGAAGCACAAATTTGTCTTATTTTAATTAAACCATACGAGCTGTTCAGGGGAACAAAATGGAAAACGCCAAAATGAAAGTTTTAGAATGTAGCAAAAATAAAACTGAGACTGAACCATAAATCTGAATAATTTTATTATAACCAACTTTTTACTGAAAGTGTTTTACAATCAATCTAATTTCATAATGATATAATTAAAAGAGCCAAAAGATCACACCTGGACCTGACCTTACCATTATGTATCCCTGAGCAGCTGATATAATGACATATTAAGTTTCTTGTACAATTTTTTTAAAATTTCAATTTCATATCAATAATTAATTTAAAAATAAAATAATTCATATTTGCACATTGTTGTAATTCTCTTAGTATATTCTTTTACTTTTATTATTTTTAATTCCAACTGTAATGTTTTATCCAGAAATATTGTATTTTTTAAATTAGTAGATAAAAAAGCTAATTTAAAATAGTATTTTATAAAACATAAATATTTAAATATATATATATATATATATTGATAAGTTAAAGATTAAAGTTAATTTTAACTTTTATAAACATAAAGAAAAATCTCATTTACCTAACCCATTTGGGATTATTGTTTAAGTAACAAATCTAATATTTCCGAGATAATAAAAATAATTTGTTTTATACAATAAAAATAATAAAAATGAAATAAAAATAATTTCATTATTACACAAACTGTCAATTAATCGTTCTTTAAAGTTAATTTTATTCTGTGTAATCATGAAATACCTGTCATAAGTTAAGTATTATTAACTGTGAAGGATGATTAATTGACAATTTATGTCATAATGCAAATAACTTTTTAAAATATTCTTTACTTTAATTTTTTAAAATATTTTTATTAAATACCGAAACTTGTGCAAAATTTCGCGTTATTAATTGAAGTAAAATGGAAGGGAGGATTTTGATCTGCTTGGTTAATTTCTTACAAATTAATGATCATACTGATACTAATATAAACAGGTATTATTCACCCAGCTGTAGTTAAATGTTTTAGATATTTTATCATCCTGCACATACCAAAGAAATGAAAGAGAAATTTAGACTATTCTGTAGATTTTTGATATTTTTCTATGAATATGTAGGTGACACTTTCATAGCAAACATACGGATAGACCGACATAGAGGTACACAATAGATGTTATAAAGATTGATATATAAATTTCATTTCAAAACTGTAATTTTTTGTAGTTTTTATTAAAAAAATCTCTATAAAGGTAAACATTTCAAAGACGGCGATAAAATATAAATGTTTGACAAACTGATGATGATATGTGTATAAACGTAATGTTCAAATAAAACCGACGAGAGTACAGTAATTCTATAAGAAAAAATTTTCGGAGAGATTTTATATTTTATAGAACTGTATATCATAAAAATTCTCATGGGATTATGGTGGTATACTATTATATAGTTTGATATACAAGAGTCGTTCAAGATTAAACGAGACTTTTGGGCCTATGAGTTCGAAAAATAACTGTAGCATGATAAAAACTGAAAGGAGTAGCATTATCCATTCTAAGATTTCGGTAGCAAGCATATGTATTTTGTGCAAGTGTAGCAGTTTTAGCGATCATGGCGGAAAGTAATGTGTCTACAACAGTGGAAGAGCGGCGCGTAATTAAATTTCTTGTAAAAGGAAAAGTTAAACCTGGTGAAATTTTGAGAAGTTTGAGTGTATAGTATGGGAAACAAACGCTATCGCGAGCAAGAGTGTACGAATGGTATCGATAATTTGGCGAAGGATCAGAGTTGGTTACAAATGAAACACTTGGACATGTTCGTCCAACTGCAGTAACGCCAGTGAATATCGCACGAGTTGAGCAAGTTATCCTGGAGAACCGGTGAGTAACCGTGAGACACATTGCAGACGAAGTGTCCATTAGTATCGGTAGTATTAAGAAAATCATCCACGAGCAATTACTATTCCTCAAGATGTGTTCCAGATGGGTTCCCCGACAGCTGACATGTGATCAGAAATGGATACGTAAGGAGATATGTGAGCAGTTTCTGAATCCATTTCGTAGCGAAGGTCCCAGCGATTATCATTTGTTTGGGCCCCTTAAAGAGCACCTGGGAGAAACGAAATTCCAGACAGACGAAGAACTGCAGCAAGTTGTCCTGTGCTGGTTACGACGTCAGCCCACTTCTTTCTACGAGAGAGGTATCAGGACATACCCCGCCGTTGGAAACCGTGTCTACATACAGATTGAGAGTATTTCGAAAAATTGACGTAGTTTTTACATATTTTCGACATTCCTTTTAGTCTGTAAAAATAAAAGTCTCGTTTAATCTCGAACGACCCTTGTATATTCATATGTCAATTTTAGATAATCAATTAAATATTCGGTCCAAACAGAATCAACACCAGACTTATATACTAGCTTATGTTTATGGAAAATTTTGAAAAATTAGGGGAGACCGGGGCAAGATAGGCATGTTAAGCTTTACTTAAATTTTGTGTAATAAATACTGCTGTAAACTGAAAAAAAAGCTTTGCATATTGTCTACTGGAATGTTTTCTTACTATAGAACTGGTTAAAATCAGTTTGGAAATAAAAATAATTAAAATAATTACAACTTTACAAGAAGAGAGAAATTGACGAAGTTGCCCCGGGTATAGGGGCAAGATCGGCAACTTCTCTCTTTTTGTAAAGTTGTAATTATTTTAATTATTTTTATTAAAGTTGCCCCTGGTATAGGGGCAACAGTAATGGGGCAAGATAGGCACGTATATAAAATTA